>NC_092040.1:64280073-64355314 GCF_003086295.3 Arachis hypogaea | reverse complement strand
GACACATCGTCCATAGAAAGCCCATAGGGGGCAATTTGCTGGTCAACAAACTCGATAGCATCAAAGTCCAGGGCATCCAGGTTAAGGGTTGAATGTCTTTTTGCTTTTTTAAGGGAGGGACACCAGAAGCAGCGGCAGAAGTCTGAGGAGGATCGACCTGATGAAACCGAGGAGTAGGAATTACTTTCCTCGGCCCAAGGGAACTCGGCACAAGAGGCTTCACTGGACCTGTGAAGATCCTCACCGGCCATTGGCCGAGATGTTCAGAGCAGTAGTTTCCTTCTTTGCCCTTTTGAAGGCCTTCATGAGTCGTTGTTCTTTGACATCTCTACAAATACAGAATTAGCCACAGCAAAGAGTTACGGGTCACAAACAAGAAAAAAAAAGTAAGAAACAAATATAAAGACAAGTCAAACAAATACAAAACAGTCCAAACCAAGGACGGGTCATTCAAAACCTTTTGGTATCAAGATGGAGTGGTTTCCCAAGATCTCAGAACAAACAAGCACGCTCAACATCATCAAGCATCTCCAGTGTAGCGAACTACTCTCACATCCTCTGCCACCAGAGGAAGGAAGTTTATCATTTTCATCGAAAAAGGGGCGGCCCCACAGCTCGATACTTTAAAGAGTAGTTCTGAAGTTTAAAAGGCTCATCATACATGCAAAACTTTATGGCCATGGACGGACGAAAGAACAAGAAGCTTTCTTTTTAGAAGAACCCAGGCTGCGGAAACAAGTAAGAAAAGAGTCTGGAAGGGATACTCTAGTTCACGATAAGAATGAAAAATTTAATAAACCCAGGAATTAGGGTGAAGCTGGGATGGAGCAATATTACACGACCAAACAGGTCTGGAAAGTAAACATTCAATTGGCTGAAGATATTCATAGCATAGAAGAAGGAGCTCCCTCTCAAATGGAAGTCATACGAGAAGACCTAAGGCCGTAATCCTACAAGTATGAAAGAAGATAAGGGTTACTACAAACATCTCGGACAAAGGGAGAAAACAACTCGGTCAATACTTCTCAGATGATGAAACAACAAAAAGGAAAACCCCAAGACTCAAACCAAAGTCCTGGGGCATCCTTTGGAGGCAATAACAAAGCAAGGTTTCCAGAAATACTCTACAGCTTGCATCCCAGCATTTCTCAAAAAGAATTCAAAACAACAAACGCTTTTCATCAAAGAAAAACACAGCAAATCATTACAAGCCTACCAAGCAAAAAGCATTCCCAAACATCAAGCATGCCAAGCAGAGACCATTAAAGATGCAACCTTGTCTCAAAGATCAGACAAAAGCAACCTTCAAATAAATGAGGAACAGACATGGATAAGCAGTATCAAGAACAGAAAACAAAAACATGCAAAGCCCTAAAGGCACCCAGCAAAAGCAAAAAGGATCATGCAGGAGATAGAGAAACTCTCAAAAGCACATTTCAACAAATCTAGGGCGCAAGGAAAACAGAAAGATCCAAACTTTTTCAAAAAGGGAGGATCAAAACCAAAACCTCATCACAAAGCCAAAATAAAAAGAAAGCACGAAAAGGGACTAACCTGGAGACGGAAGAAACTTCAAAAAAAGTGCAGAAATGAAAGTTGCCTAGGAAACCGCCGGGTGATGCCGCAAAACGCCAGGAAGCAGAAGCACAAGTGAAAGACAAGGAGCGAAGAGAGAAGAGGAAAAAGTTGCGAAGAGGTTACAAGGGAAATAAAAGGAGAGAAACTGTTTTCTGGGTTTTCAAAATCAAAAGTAAAGAGCCTAGGGGAAACGGGGCAATTAATGTTCAAATTAAAGAAGGCATTAAACCTCGCACGTTCCAAAAAAAGCGCTGATAGAAAAGCGCGCGGCTTTTAGAGGAAACGACCTACATTCAAAGCTGCTAAAGAATCAACGAAATGCTTGAGTTCGGCTTCACCAAAGAAGGACCGAAGTCAAGGACTCGACCTCAAAAAGAAGATCGAGCTCAAGCAGGGGCACTGTTCATACCCTGGGTCGAACTGTCCGACCCGGGATGTTTGACAGATAAAGCGATCAACCTCTTCAGGTCAGGACAACCCGACCTCTTCTGTAAGAGCTCGGCCAAGTCAACAGGGAAGCCCAAATAAGGGCCCAAATAGAGGAACACGCCCCAAATCTTGAGGCAGGCCAAGCCTACAGAAAGAAGGGCGGTTCCCTTGAAGATAAAATGACCTCACTTAAAGATAAGATAAAGATAAGATAAGATAACTAACTTATCTTATCCACAGAAGGTCACATCTCACCATTATAAATACACTGGAGCACCCAGGTATAACTCATACTCTGATTCTACTCAATACCTGCTTAATACCCTTGCTAACTTAAGCATCGGCGTCCCTTGCAGGTACCCTCCACCCTCCGGGAATGAAGGATCAGAAGCACTTTCAGTCCCACAAGTCGGACATACCAGCTCCGGCCGCTATACACCCGCCGGACACGTCGGCTCCGACCAGTACAGAAGATCTCGACCGAGATCAACCTACAGTTTCAGGTAACCCTCGGAACACATCCTAAACTTATATTAGTTTTGGTTGCTTGAGGACAAGCAACAATTCAAGTTTGGTGTTATGATGCGTGAGCATCTTTCTTATCTTTTCCTAATGAATTTGTATTTAAATTATTGAGTTTAATCAAGAATTAATTATCTTTTAGCCACTATGGATGCTACTTTGAGTCTCGTGAAATTTTGTTTATTTTAGGTAGCATTTGGCTGGATTTGATGGAGAGGAAGCTTGCACAAATAGAAGAAGCTCAAGAATTAAAGAAGATGATCAGCGAGGAGCGACGCGTGCGCGTGATTTGGAGATTTGTGCAGCGATGCGGGCGCGTACCTGATGCGTACACGTGACACGCGAAGAAGATCATCGATGCGTACGCGTATGCCTGACATGTGCCACGTGCAGAATAGGCGCGGATCCAGTGAAGCCAAGTGGTCCCCACGTTACAAGGCGTGGATTATTTAATTAATTCTGATTCAAATTTTAAATTTTAAAATAGGAAAAGATATTATTTTAATTTTAGAAAATAGATTTTAAATTAATTAGGATTAGATATAAAAGATAAGGGGGGATTCCATTAGGGATTCTATTCCAATTTACATTCCGTATTCCACAGTTTTTTTCTGAATCTTTATTTTCTCTCTGAGTCATGAGCAACTTAACCTCCACTGTTAAGGTTAGGAGCTCTGTCTATTGTATGGATTGATACTATTATTTTTCTATTTTAATTCATGTTTTGATTTATATTTCAAGAATTGTTTTCGTTCTTTATCTCATGAATTTGGGTGGAACAGAAGTATGACCCATCTTTCTAATTGAGTTCTTGTATAACTTGGAAAAGCTCTTTACTTGAACAACCGCTTGAAAACAATTTCTCCTAAATTCAAATTATCTGGACTTAACGGGATACGTGACATATAATCCTCTTATATTTGGGTAATTAGGATTTTTGTGGCATATAAATTGGAATTTGATCATCACCCTTTAATTGGAATTAATTGACTAAGGAATTGGCAGTTAATGAATTTTAGATGAGACTAGGAAGGTCTAAGGAATTAGGGTCTAGTCACATATAGTTTGCCATGAATTAAATCTGGCATGATTAAAATAGTTAGTAAGAAAAATCAATCCAGAAAATAGATAACTCTGAAACCTTAACTGTTCTCCCATATTTTATTCCCAACTTATTCTCCTGCCTGTCTTCAAACTCTAAATTCATTGTTTAATATTTTGAAAACTCAAACACTATATTCTGCTTGCCTAACTAAGCCAATTAATCAACCATCGTTGCTTAGTCCATCAATCCTTGTGGTATCGATCCTCACTCACCTGAGGTATTACTTGGTACGATCCGGTGCACTTGCCGGTTGGTTTGTGGGTTATAAATTTCACACCATGAGTCAATGTGTGTTGTAACCTTCCAGGGGAGCGTTCAGTTGGCTTAGGTGAACGCTACGTTTAATTTTCCAAGCATGTGCTACCCTCGTGCATATTTTGGCTCCTTAGTACATGCTTCTTCGAATACAAAACTAAAGTGAACATGGAGTTCACTAGTTTGAACGCTACTCTTGTTTCCTTGTTTCCTAGCGTTCACTTTGTGAACGCTCAGTTCACTATCCCAACGCTGGCTCTTGGTCTTTTTGTGTGCACCTTGCTTCCTGATGCCAAGGCATTTTAACCAGTTTCACTAGCCTTTTCTTTACTTTTTTTACATAGTTTCGTGCATTTTCTTAGGTAATAAGCCAGTTTTGGATGAATATACACTTACATCTTGATTCAAGCAAACACTGTGAACTTTACATGATTTCATGAGAATAATCCATGAATTGAATGCCAATTTATATAGTGCAATATCTTATGACCTGGAACAAAGCTTTGATGCACCTTATTTGTTTAATTTCAGGACAAAGGAAGCATAGGAGAACCACGCTAACAGCCACGTTAGTATCACCAACGTGACCACTAACATGGAAAGGGAGCAAGCTTGCAACGTTAGTGGTATAGTTATCACCATTAACACCCTCGAAAGCCATCACAGCCCACGTTAGTTGCAAGGTTAGTTACATTAACATGGGAACTAACGTGGAAAGAGAAGGAAGCTCCAACGTCAGTGGTGAAGTTAACACCACTAACGTTGCAAAGGCTAAAACATCCACGTTAAGAGCCACGTTAATGTCATTAACGTGAGCTCTAACGTGGAGCAATAGGGGATCGCCAACGTTAGTGACACTAACTTTGTCACTAACGTTGGATCAGGCCAAGTACACCTACGTTAGTGCCACGTTAATGCCACCAACGCAGGAGTTAACGTGGAGCAAGGAATGAGGAGCCAACATTAGTGACACTAACTTTATGACTAACGTTGGAGATGGCAACATACCCACATTAGTGGCCACGTTAATGCAATTAACATGAGCACTAATGTGGAAGAGTGGCCTTTTTGTAGCGTTAGTGACAAAGTTAGTGTCACTAACGCCCTCGAGTCTTGGCATGCCTGCGTTAAGGGCCACGTTAGTTACACTAACGTGGACCATTAACGTGGGAGAAAGGGACAAAGAGCAGCATTATTGGAAAACTTAATGCCAATAACACTAACGAAGGATGGAAAGGCTACGTTAGTGGTCACGTTAGTGCCACTAACGTTGGAGTTCACGTGGCTCAAATAGTTTGGGACGTTAGTGACAAAGTTAGTGTCACTAACGTCTTCGAACCAAAATTCACACTTAACGTTAACACCATTAACGTCCTGACGAACTACATACCATGCCTGATTCACTCTCTTTCTGCAAGTAAAGCTGAGCCCACTGAGGACTGTAACTGCTTCAACTGAAGATCAAAGGCCCATATCCAAGACTTGGAGAGCTAACTAGAAGATCAGAAGAGTAGTATATATAGGAGTATTTTTGAACTAGAAAGAAGCTTGGCATTATTGGGAGCTACACTCTGTATATTTTTTTTTCTGCAATTTCTAGTTACTTTACAATGCACTTTTCTCTTACCCATTCCATTCTCAGAGCTATGAACAACTAAACCCCTTTCATTGGGTTAGGGAGCTTTGTTGTAATTTAATGGATCAATTATAGTTTTCATTCTTCTTCCTCTTTCTTTTCTCTTGATTTTGCTAGAAAGCTTTCGGTCTTCAACCAATTGGCTAGTTATCTTGGAAAAGAAACTCTCCATAATTGGATCTCCTCTGAGCCTCGGAAGAGGAATGAGGAGATCATGCTAGAATTGCTTTCTCACATTGGATTAGGTTGGGGGTTGGATGGATATCGTGACATGTAATCCTACCAATACTTTGATCTATGAAGGTGTGTGGTATAATCAGTGACCAAACCTCATCTCTTCTCATGAGCAGTTAAATCAAGGAATTGGAAAATTGTTCAAGCTTAGAGATATTGGGTTGCCAAGGAATTGCCAAGGAGATCAATGAATGCATTGATTGAGAAAGAGATGAAGATGAACTTGATCCAAAGAATGCAACATCTCCTAAGCCTAATGAATTCCCCATCTCTGATCTTACCCATTCTCTTTACTTTCTGTTATTTACAATCATGTTCATCTCCCCAATCCCCCATTTAAGATTCTGCAAATTTACATTTCATGTCATTTATCTTCCCCACATTTAAGTTTCTGCAATTCTCACTCAATTTGGCTTAGCTTGACTAGAACATTCCTCTAATTAAAGTTGCTCGACCAATCAATCCCGTGGGATTCGACCTCACTCTATTGTGAGTTTTTACTTGACGACAATTCGGTATACTTGCCAAAGGGAAATTTGTTGAGAGACAAGTTTTCGTGCATCACTTCCCTTGGTGAAAGGCATAAAGAAGTTCACAAAAGTGAATGCTAAGTTCACTTCTTTGAACGCCAGCCTTGTGTTGCCTTTAATGCGCATTGCTTCCTTGCATCCATAAGCCGAAAACGTTCATTGTTTTGAACGCTATGTTCAATTTAGTGAGCTGGGCTTCTTGTTGTGCTGTCTTGATGCGCGCCTAGTGCTTCAACGTTTACCCCTTTGCATGCCATGCTCACTTAGTTGAGTGCTCCCTTGGTTGAGCGCTGGCCTTGTGCTCCCTTGCTCCCAAGTCTAAGTGTCACGAAAAAGGTGGAGATAATGAACGTAGAGTTCACTTTAATGAACTCTAGCTTTGTGTTGCGCCTTGGCTCCTTCTCTTCATGGGTGTTCACTTAATGAATGCTACGTTTATTAATTGAACGCTACCCTTTGTGTCTCCAAGCTTAGCGTTGCCTTAATGAATCGCCACTCTTTGGTAATGCAATGCTTTCCTAGTTCTTTCTTTTCTTCATCATTTCGTCACCTACAAGTAACCAAGCAAACATGTCAAAGTATCACCAAATTCACAAGGTTTCTGCATCATTCATAAAATCAATTAATTCTAGCCTAAACACTATGATTTTGTGTAAAATAAATGATGGTTGATAAATTTATCATAATCTTAAAAATCCACTCCAATCACTTACTTATTAAGCAAGAAAGTGCATAAAACCTAATGAAACAAGTGAAAAAATGCTTGTAAAACTAGCATAAGATGACTTGTCATCAGAGATTTTCAGACAGCCTGTTCTACTGTTAGGTGTCAGGGTAAAAACGAGACTTCTATTCTGCTACTCGCCTTCCCATTTTCTCTTGAGGGAATAGCGAGGGATTGGTACTATACTCAACCCAAAGCAGTTATTACTAACTGGGATACGCTCAGGAGAGAATTATTAGAAAAATACTTTCCAGCTGAAGTGACTGATAGATTGAGGAAAGAAATCTTCTGTATTATTCAAGGCGACAATGAGACTCTGTACGAGTATTAGGAGCACTTCAAGAACCTCCTAGACGCATGCCCCCACCACATGATTGACAAGTTGGTGTTGATCAGCTATTTCACACAGGGCATGAAGTCTCAAGACAAGACTACATTGGATGGTGCAAGTAATGGTTCACTGAAAAAGTACAAAACTACAGATAAATCATGGCAATTGATCGCCGACCTGGCTGAATCCTCTCGGAACGCCAGGAATACGAACAACCATCCCAAAGCTGTTGTAGAGGTCTCCTCTAGCAGTGAGAATACTGCTCTCACACAATCACTATGTGAGATGACCAACCTACTGAAGCAGATACATCTGGGCCAGCAATAGTCTCAACCCCCTCACCACAACATAGTCAACAATTGGTTCCTCAGAGAGTATGCAGAATATGTGCTGATTATAGTCATTACACTAATGAGTATCCACAGCTCCAACATGAGGACAACACCTTGGCAGCTACTCACAATTTCTATGACCGCCCGAATCAAGGATACTATCAACAAGGTGGCAATTATAACCAAGGTGGGAAATTTAACCAAGGTTGGCAAGACAACTCCTACCAGGGGTAAAGAGATCATTCTAACCAAGGCTGGAGGGACAACCATAACAGAGGAGGTAGAAATAACCACAGAAATCAGAGGTGAAATAATAATAACAACTAGCAAAATCGGTATCAGCAGAATCCTCCACCCAATTGCCTTCTTATGGCTCCTCAGCACAATAAGTAACTGCTCTTCCTGTTGAGAAGTGAGGTCCCGTGCAATGATAACGGGAAACTTCTGCTCGTCCTCGAGGTAAGCATATTTAAGGTATGGAGGGAGGGGTTTCGATTCTAATTTCTGCTCATGGTTAGACTCTGAATTGTCTAGAGCTGGTGGCAATGGTAAAGTACTTTCATTGTCCTCAGAAAGTGTCCCCACACTCGGACCTTGTCCTATGTACTTCTCTTCAAACTCTTCCTAGTGAACTTCAGCTACGGTTTCATTTATGATGTCACATTGGAGAATTGAATGATCTTCTGGAGGGTGCTTCATAACTCCATTCAGATTGAAGCTTACTACTCGGCCGTCTATTTCAAAAGAGTATGTTCCTGAAAAAGCATCCAATTTGAACTTCGAGGTCTTTAAGAAAGATCTTCCGAGTAGGATTGATGATGGCTTCTCTGAGTCATTCTGGGGCATCTCCAGGATGTAAAAATCAATGGGGAATGTGAGCCCTTTAATACCCATTAATACATCTTCAGCAACTCCAGCCACTGTAATAATGCTTTTATCTGCTAACAAAAAACGAGCTGCCAACCTTTTTAAGGGAGGGAGCCTCAAAACGTCATATATAGACAAAGGCATTATACTAACACATGCTCCTAAATCACACATGTAGTCAGAAAATATCACACCTCCAATGGTACAGTTAACCATGCATGGGCCTGGGCCACTACATTTTTCAGGTATATTTCCCATTAAAGCAGATATAGAACTACCTAAAGGAATAGTTTCTAATTCATTAATTTTGTCTTTATGTATGCATAAGTCCTTTAAAAAATTTGCGTATTTAGGTACCGTTGAATAACATCAAAAAGGGGAACAGTTACCCCAACCTTTTTGAATATTTCTACCATTTTGGGATAAGGTTCCAACTGCTTCCTGGGCTTCCTTGCAAGTTGTGGAAATGGAATAGGAATGGTGTTTTCTACAGTATTTGCGCACTTTTATGCTTCTTCCTGTGATTTAGCGTCTTCTTCCTCAGCCATGTCCTGTATATCATTTTCCTCTTCAACATCTTCTATTTCCACTACCTCTTCAGCTGAGGCGTGTTCTGGTAGGTTTGGCTCTTCCTGATTCCTCTCTTGCAATGTGGTTCCAGACCTTAGGTTGATGGCATTAATTCTACCCTTTGGATTGGGTAATGGTTGAGAGGGGAGTCCACCAGAGCTTGAAGAATGGTTGTTAGAGTTGGTTAGTGATCCAATCTGTGAGACAAGGGCTTGCATAGTAGAGTTCAGACCATTCAGAGTAGCAGTAAGCTTGTTGTCTCTGATCAATAGATTGCAGTAACTCATCCTTAGGAGATGAAGAGGGATAAGTGATTTGAGAGGTTTGCTGAGATGCTTGAGGTTGTCTTAGATGAGGTGCTCTGTAGGCCTGATTCTGATTCTGCTGCCTGAAGTTGTTATTGTTATTCCACCTCTGGTTTCCATTGTTTTCTTTGCCTCCTCTGTTATGATTGTCCCTCCAACCTTGGTTGAAGTTATCCTGCCATCCATGGTTGTAGCTGCCACCTTAATTGTACCCTTGGTTGGGGCGGTCATAGAAGTTGTGAGTGGCTACCACAGTGTAGTCTTCCGGTTAGAGTTGCAGACACTCATCATTATAATGACTGTAATCTGCACAGGTTCTGCATACTCTTTGTAGAACCAACTGTTGGCTGTGCTGTGATGGAGAAGGCTGAATTTGCTGAGCTTGTTGTTGACTTAGTTGCATCTGCTTCAGTAAGTTGGTCATTTCACATAAGCTCTGAGTTATAGCAGCAGTCTCTTTGCTAGTGGATACCTGATGAGCGGATAATTTATACGCTTTTTGGCATTGTTTTTAGTATGTTTTTAGTATGATCTAGTTAGTTTTTAGTGTATTTTTATTAGTTTTTAGTTAAAATTCACTTTTCTGGACTTTACTATGAGTTTGTGTGTTTTTCTGTGATTTCAGGTATTTTCTGGCTGAAATTGAGGGTCCTGAGCAAAAATCTGATTCCGAGACCAAAAAGGACTGCAGATGCTGTTGGATTCTGACCTCCCTGCACTCGAAGTGGATTTTCTGGAGCTACAGAAGCCCAATTGGCGCGCTCTCAACGGCGTTGGAAAGTAGACATCCTGGGCATTCCAGCAATATATAATAATCCATACTTTGCCCAAGATTTGATGGCCCAAACCGGCGTGGCAAATCAGCCTCAGAAATTCCAGCGTTTAACGCTAGAACTGGCATAAAAGCTGGCGTTTAACTCCAGAAAAGGTCTCTACACGAAAATGCTTCATTGCTCAGCCCAAACACACACCAAGTGGACCCATAAGTGGATTTTTATGTCATTTTACTCATTTCTGTATACCCTAGGCTACTAGTTTACTATTAATAGGATCTTTTGACATTGTATCAGTACCTCATGACATTTTACACGTTTTCTTTGTGTATCTTCCACGGCATGAGTCTCTAAACCCCATGGTTGGGGGTGAGGAGCTTTGCTGTGTCTTGATGGATTAATGCAATTACTACTGTTTTTCATTCAATCATGCTTGCTTCCATTCTAAGATAATACTTGTTCTTAACCCGGATGAATGTGATGATCCGTGACAATCATCATCATTCTCAACTATGAACGCGTGCCTGACAACCACCTCCGTTCTACCTTAGATTAAGTAGTTATCTCTTGGATTCTTTAATCGGAATCTTCGTGGTATAAGCTAGAACTGATGGCGGCATTCAAGAGAATCCGGAAGGTCTAAACCTTGTCTGTGGTATTCTGAGTAGGATTCAATGATTGAATGACTGTGACGAGCTTCAAACTCCTGAAGGCGGGGCGTTAGTGACAGACGCAAAAGAATCACTGGATTCTATTCCGGCCTGATCGAGAACCGACAGATGATTAGCCATGCTGTGACAGAGCATAGGAACATTTTCACTGAGAGGATGGGAGGTAGCCATTGACAACGGTGAAACCCTACATACAGCTTGCCATGGAAGGAGCCTTGCGTGTTTGATGAAGAAGACAGTAGGAAAGCAGAGATTCAGAAGATGGAGCATCTCCAAAACCTCAACCTATTCTCCATTACTGCAAAACAAGTAATCATTTCATGTTCTTTTGTCTTTCACAATCAATCCTGATAATTTCTGATATCCTGACTAAGATTTACAAGATAACCATAGCTTGCTTCAAGCCGACAATCTCCGTGGGATCGACCCTTGCTCACGCAAGGTATTACTTGGACGACCCAGTGCACTTGCTGGTTAGTTGTGCGGAGTTGCAAAAGTGTGATTGCAATTTCGTGCACCAAGTTTTTGGCGCCGTTGCCGGGGATTGTTCGAGTTTGGACAACTGACGGCTTATCTTGTTGCTTAGATTAGGACTGTTTTATTTTTGTTGGTTTAGAGTCTTTTAGTTGAGTCTAGTTCATATTTTAAGTTTGGTGTCAATTGCATGCTTTTGTTTTTCTTTTAATTTTCGAATTTGCATGTTCTTAGTCCCTTTTTGATTCATAAAAATTCTAAGTTTGGTGTCCTCTTTGTGTTTTTCCCTTAAAAATTTTCGAAAATTGGTGTTTGATTTTCTAAAAATTTTAAGTTTGGTGTCTTTTTGTTGTTTTTCTCTTTCCTCTTTTCAAAAATCAAATCTTTTTCATAAAAATTTTTCAATCATATCTTTTTAATTGCTGTTTTCAAAATCTTTTTGATTAACTAATTGATTCAGTTCTCAATTTGCTTTGATCTTATTTTCTTTTTGATTTTCGAATTTTCACTTTAATTTTCTTTTGTTTTATTTTATTTTTTCGTTTAATTCAAAAAAAAAGCAAAATATATCTATTTGCAATCCATTATGGATCTAAGTGGGATTGATCAGTCCAAAAGGACTCTGGGGTCATATGCTAACCCCATTACAGCTGCATATGGGAGTAGCATATGTACACCTCCCATCAAAGCAAGCAGCTTTGAGCTAAATCCTCAACTCATTATCATAGTGCAGCAAAATTGCCAGTATTTCGGTCTTCCACAAGAAGAACCTACTGAGTTTCTGGCATAGTTTTTACAAATTGCTGACACAGTACATGATAAAGAGGTGGATCAGGATGTCTACAGATTACTACTGTTTCCATTTGCTGTAAAAGATCAAGCTAAAAGGTGGTTGAATAACCAACCTACAGCAAGCATAAAGACATGGAAACAGTTATCAGACAAATTCCTGAATCACTTTTACCCTCCAAAAAGGATGACACAGCTAAGGCTAGACATCCAAGGCTTTAAACAAGAGGATAATGAATCCCTTTATAATGCCTGGGAGAGGTATAGAGGTATGCTAAGAAAATGCCCCTCTGAAATGTTTTCAGAGTGGGTACAGTTAGACATCTTCTACTATGGGCTTACAGAAAAAGCTCAGATGTCTTTAGACCACTCAGCTGGTGGATCTATACACATGAGGAAGACAATTGAAGAAGCTCAAGAGCTTATAGACACTGTTGCTAGAAACCAATATTTGTACTCTAGCAATGAGTTCTCTCCAAAAGAGGAAGTCATGGCAGTAGTCACTGACCCTAATCCTCAAGAACAGATAGTTGAGCTTAATCAACAATTGCTCCTGATGACAGAACAGTTAGCAGACTTTAAAGAGATGCTCCATGAAACTAAAGTTGCTAACAAGAGCATAGAACTGCAGTTGAATCAAGCAAAACAGCAAATATCCAAACAGATAACAGAAGAATGTCAAGCAGTTCAACTGAGGAGTGGGAAGACACTGAATAACACTGCTCAAAAGAGCAAAAAGCCAAACAAGGAACAATTGACAGAGGATAACCAAACCACTGTTCAAAATCCCTCTGAGGACAGTAAGAGCCCAGAGAGGAATGTTATTGGCGTTCAAACGCCAGAAAGGGAAGGGAAGCTGGCGTTAAACGCCCATTCCTTGCCCAGTTCTGGCGTTCAAACGCCAGAAAAGGGGGAAAAGTTGGCGTTAAACGCCCATTTTCCACCCAATCCTGGCGTTCATGCGCCAAGGGATGATCAGACACCTGAGAGTGCTGACAGTAATCCCTCTAACAAGGCTTCTTCAACCACTTCTGTAAGGAATAAACCTGCAGCATCTAAGGTTGAAGAATATAAAGCCAAGATGCCTTATCCTCAGAAACTCCGCCAAGCGGAGCAGGATAAGTAATTTGCCCGCTTTGCAGACTATCTAAGGACTCTTGAAATAAAGATTCCATTTGCAGAGGCACTTGAGCAAATACCTTCCTATGCTAAGTTCATGAAAGAAATCTTAAGCCATAAGAAGGATTGGAGAGAAACTGAAAAAGTGTTTCTCACTGAAGAATGCAGTGCAGTCATATTAAGGAGCTTACCAGAAAAGCTTCAAGGTCCAGGAAGCTTTATGATACCATGCACATTAGAGGGTGCTTGCACCAAGACAGCCCTATGTGATCTTGGAGCAAGCATCAATCTAATACCCGCATCCACTATCAGAAAGCTTGGGTTGACTGGAGAAGTCAAACCAACACGGATATGCCTCGAACTTGCTGATGGCTCCATTAAACACCCATCAAGCATAATTGAGGACATGATTGTCAAGGTTGGGCCATTTGCCTTTCCAACTGACTTTGTGGTGCTGGAAATGGAGGAGCACAAGAGTGCAACTCTCATTCTAGGAAGACCTTTCCTAGCAACTGGACGAACTCTCATTGATGTACAAAAAGGGGAAGTGACCTTGAGAGTCAATGAGGATGAGTTCAAGTTGAATGCTGTAAAAGCTATGCAGCATCCAGACACACCAAATGACTGCATGGGCGCTGACATTATTGACTCTCTGGTAGAAGAGATCAATATGGCTGAAGGCCTAGAATCAGAGCTTGAAGACATCTTCAAGGATGCTCAACCTGATCAAGAAGAACCAGAAGAAACAAAGGAATTTTTGAAAATTCCTCAGGAGGAGGATAAACCTCCCAAGCCTGAACTCAAACCACTACCACCATCCCTGAAGTATGTATTTCTGGGAGAGGGTGACACTTTTCCAGTGATTATAAGCTCTGCTTTAAATCCACAGGAAGAGGAAGCACTGATTCAAGTGCTAAGGACACACAAGACAGCTCTTGGGTGGTCCATAAGTGATCTTAAGGGCATTAGCCCAGCTAGATGCATGCACAAGATCCTATTGGAGGATAATGCCAAACCAGTGGTCCAACCACAGAGGAGGCTAAATCCAGCCATGAAGGAAGTGGTGCAGAAAGAGGTCACTAAACTACTAGAGGCTGGGATTATTTATCCTATTTCTGATAGCCCTTGAGTGAGCCCTGTCCAAGTTGTCCCCAAAAAGGGAGGCATGACAGTGGTTCATAATGAAAAAAATGAACTGGTTCCTACAAGAACAGTCACAGGGTGGCGTATGTGTATTGACTATAGAAGGCTCAATACAGCCACCAGAAAGGATCATTTTCCTTTACCATTCATAGACCAAATGCTAGAAAGACTAGCTGGTCATGATTATTACTGCTTTTTGGATGGCTATTCAGGCTACAACCAGATTGCAGTAGACCCTCAGGACCAAGAGAAAACAGCATTTACTTGCCCTTTTGGCGTATTTGCCTACAGAAGGATGCCTTTTGGTCTGTGCAATGCACCTGCAACCTTTCAAAGGTGCATGCTCTCTATCTTCTCAGATATGGTAGAGAAATTTCTGGAAGTCTTCATGGATGACTTTTCAGTATATGGAGACTCATTCAGCTCCTGTCTTAATCACCTAGCACTTGTCCTGAAAAGGTGCCAATAGACTAACCTGGTTTTAAACTGGGAGAAATGTCACTTTATGGTGACTGAAGGAATTGTCCTTGGGCACAAAATTTCAAGCAGGGGAATAGAGGTGGATAAGGCAAAGGTAGAGGTAATTGAAAAATTACCACCACCTGCCAATGTTAAGGCAATCAGAAGCTTTCTGGGGAATGCAGGATTCTACAGAAGGTTTATAAAGGATTTTTCGAAAATTGCAAAACCTCTGAGTAATCTGCTAGCTACTGACACACCATTTGTGTTTGACACACAGTGTCTGCAGGCATTTGAGACCCTGAAAGCTAAGCTAGTCACAGCACCAGTCATCTCTGCACCAGATTGGACATTGTCATTTGAACTAATGTGTGATGCCAGTGACCATGCCATTGGTGCAGTGTTGGGACAGAGGCATAACAAGCTTCTGCACGTCATTTATTATGCCAGCCGTGTTCTAAATGACGCACAGAAGAATTACACAACCACAGAAAAAGAGTTACTTGCAGTGGTCTATGCCATTGACAAGTTTAGATCCTATCTAGTGGGATCCAAAGTGGTTGTGTACACTGACCATGCTGCTCTTAAATACTTACTCACAAAGCAGGATTCAAAACCCAGACTTATAAGATGGGTGTTGCTTCTGCAAGAGTTTGACATAGAAATAAGAGACAGAAAAGGGACAGAGAAACAAGTAGCTGACCATCTGTCCCGAATAGAACCAGTAGCTGGGGCGTCCCTCCCTTCTACTGAGATATCTGAGACTTTCCTAGATGAGCAACTCTTTGCCATTCAGGAAGCTCCATGGTTTGTAGATATTGCAAATTATAAAGCTGTGAGGTTCATACCCAAAGAGTACATGGTGGACGAAATTGTGATCACTTGTTATGTATTTATAAAGGATGTATACTCTGAGGGCATTGTTTATTTTCTTCACAATCTCGTTCAACTAACCAGCAAGTGTACTGGGTCGTCCAAGTAATAACCTTACGTGAGTAAGGGTCGAATCCACAGAGATTGTTGGTATGAAGCAAGCTATGGTCACCTTGCAAATCTCAGTTAGGCAGATTAAAATAGTTTATGGGTTTTCGAATAATTAATAATAAAAAGAAGAAATAAAAAAAGGGATAGAACACTTATGCAGATTCATTGGTAGAGGTATCTTTTAAGTATATACAGTTGCTGCATGGCTCAAGCACGCCTGTTCTCCTACTGCTTCTACTCAATTCTTCTTACTCCTTTCCATGGCAAGCTTTGTATAGGGGTTCACCATCAACTGTGGCTACTTTCATTCCTCACGGGGAAATAACCTGTGCGGCTGTCACTCGCACAGCTAACCAGTCTGGAGGCATCACCCATGGCTGATGGCTACATCCCATCCTCGCAGTGAAAACTATGCAAACGCACTCTGTCACAGTACGGCTAATCACCGGTTGGTTCCCGCTCCTACTGGAATAGAATCCCTCTTTTGCGTCTGTCACCAACGCCCAGCAGGTTAAAGTTTGAAGCACGTCACGGTCACTCATGATCGGAATCCTACTCGGAACACCACAGACAAGGTTGGACTTTCCGGACTCCCAGGATCCTACTCGGAACACCACAGACAAGGTTGGACTTTCCGGATCCAGATGAATGCCGCCAACTATCTAACTTATACCACGAAGATTCTGTTGGGGAATCTAAGAGATACGCATTCAAGCTCTGTTGCATGTAGAACGGACATGGTTGTCAATCACGCGCATTTATAAGTGAGAATGATAATGAGGGTAATCTGACTCATCACATTCATCATGTTCTTGGGTACGAATGAATATCTTGGAATAAGAATAAGAGAGATTTGAATAAAAGAAGATAGAATTTCATTAATACTTGAGGTACAGCAGAGCTCCACACCCTTAATCTATGGTGTGCAGAAACTCCACCGTTGAAAATACATAAGCAAAAGGTTCAGGCATGGCCGAATGGCCAGCCCTCTCCATGATCAAGTGACCGAATCAAAAAGACTAAGAATGGTCAAAAGATGGTCAAAAGATGTCTAATACAATAGATAAATGTCCTATATATACTAGACTAGCTGCTAGGGTTTACATGAGTAAGTAATTGATGCATAAATCCACTTCCGGGGCCCACTTGGTGTGTGCTTGGGCTGAGCTTGATGAATTCACGTGCTAAGGCATATCTTGGCGTTGAACTCTGAGTTATGACGTGTTTTGGGCGTTCAACTCCGGATCATGACGTTTTTCTGGCGTTTAACTCGAGACAGAAGCGTGTACTTGGCGTTTAACGCCAAGTTACTTCGTCATTCTTCGAATAAAGTATGGACTATTATATATTGCTGGAAAGCCCTGGATGTCTACTTTCCAACGCCGTTGAGAGCGCGCCAATTGGAGTTCTGGAGCTCCAGAAAATCCATTTCGAGTGCAGGGAGGTCAGATTCCAACAGCATCAGCAGTCCTTTTGTCAGCCTTCTTCAGAGTTTTGCTCAAATCCCTCAATTTCAGTCAGAATTTACCTGAAATCACAGAAAAACACACAAACTCATAGTAAAGTCCAGAAATGTGAATTTAACATCAAAACTAGTGAAAACATCCCTAAAAGTAGCTTAAACTTACTAAAAACTATATGAAAACAATGCCAAAAAGCGTATAAATTATCCGCTCATCACAACACCAAACTTAAATTGTTGCTTGTCCCCAAGCAACTGAAAATCAAATAGGATAAAAAGAAGAGAAAAGTCCAAAATATCAATGAATATTAATTTAATTAGATGAGCGGGACTTGTAGCTTTTTGCTTCTGAACAGTTTTGGCATCTCACTTTTTCCTTTGAAGTTTAGAGTGATTGGCTTCTCTAGGAACTTAGAATTTCAGATAGTGTTATTGACTTTCCTAGTTAGGCATGTTGATTCTTGAACACAGCTACTTTATGAGTCTTGGCCTTGGCCCTAAGCACTTTGTCTTCCAGTATTACCACCGGATACACAAATGCCACAGACACATAACTGGGTGAACCTTTTCAGATTGTGACTCAGCTTTGCTAAAGTCCCCAGTTAGTGGTGTCCAGAGCTCTTAAGCACACTCTTTAGCTTTGGATCACGACTTTAACCACTCAGTCTCAAGCTTTTCACTTGGACCTTCATGACACAAGCACATGGTTAGGGACAGCTTGTTTTAGCCGCTTAGGCCTGGATTTTTAATTTCCTTGGGCCCTCCTATCCATTAATGCTCAAAGCCTTGGATCCTTGCTACCCTTGCCTTTTGGTTTTAAGGGCTATTGGCTTTTTCTGCTTGCTTTTTCTTTCTATTTATTTTTTTTTCTCCACTTTTTTTTTTCACTGCTTTTTCTTGCTTCAAGAATCAATTCATGAATTTTTCAGTTCATCAATAACATTTCTCTTTGTTCATCATTCTTTCAAGAGCCAACAATTTTAACACTCATAAACAACAAGATCAAAAATATGCACTGTTCAAGCATTCATTCAGAAAACAAAAATTATTGCCACCACATCAATATAATTAAATTAAATTCACTAATAATTTCGAAAATTATGTACTTCTTGTTCTTTTGAATTAAAACATTTTTCTTTTAAGAGAGGTGAAGGATTCATGGAATTATTCATAATCTTTAAGGCATGGTTACATACTAATGATCATGAAGTAAAGACACAAAAACATAGACAAACATAATACTTAAAAACCGAAAACAGAAAGAAAATAAAGAACAAGGAATGAATCCACCTCTTAGTGGCGTCTTCTTCTTGAAGTACCAATGATGTTCTTCAACTCTTCTATGTCCCTTCCTTGCCTTTGTTGCTCCTCTCTCATAGCTCTTTGATCTTCTCTTATTTCTTGGAGAGTGAGGGCGTGTTCATGGTGTTCCACCCTTAGTTGTTCCACGTTTTGGCTCAAGTCTTCTAAGGAGGTACTGAGTTGCTCCCAATAGTTGTTGGGAGGAAAGTGCATTCCATGAGGCATTTGTTGATGAACTTCCTCATGTTCTCCTTGAGGGCCGTGAGGAACTTCCCTTGTTTGCTCCATCCTTTTCTTGGTGATGGGCTTGTCTTCTTCAATGGAGACATCTCCATCTATGATAACTCCAGCTGAATAACATAGATGGCATATGAGGTGGGGGAAGGCTAGCCGTGCCATGTATGAAGGCTTGTCAGCTATTTTGTAGAGTTCATTGGCTATGACTTCATGAACCTCTACTTCCTCTCCAATCATGATGCTATGAATCATGATTGCCCGATCCACAGTAACTTCAGATCGGTTGCTTGTAGGGATGATGGATCTTTGGATGAACTCCAGCCATCCTCTAGCTACAGGCTTGAGGTCCAGTCTTCTTAGTTGGACCGGTTTGCCTTTGGAGTCTACTCTCCATTGGGCGCCTTCCACACAAATGTCCATTAGGACTTGGTCCAACCTTTGATTGAAGTTGACCCTCCTTGTGTAGGGGCGTTCATCACCTTGCATCATGGGTAGATGAAATGCCAACCTCACATTTTCCGGACTGAAATCTAAGTATTTCCCCCGAACCATTGTGAGATAGTTCTTTGGATTCGGGTTCATACTTTGATCATGGTTCCTTGTGATCCATGCATTAGCATAGAACTCTTGAACCATCAGTAATCCGACTTGTTGCATGGGGTTGGTTATGACTTCCCACCCTCTTCTTTGGATCTCATGTCGGATTTCCGGATACTCATTCTTTTTGAGCTTGAAGGGGACCTCAGGGATCACCCTCTTCTTTGCCACAACATCATAGAAGTGGTCTTGGTGGCTCTTGGAGATGAATCTCTCCTTTTCCCATGATTCGGAAGTGGAAGCTTTTGCCTTCCCTTTTCCTTTTCTTGAGGAAACTCCGGCCTTGGGTGCCATTGATGGTGAATGAAAAATAAAAAGCTAGGCTTTTTACCACACCAAACTTAAAATTTGCTCGTCCTCGAGCAAAAAGAAAAGAAGAGTAGAAGAAGAAGAAGAAGAGAATTTGGAAGAGAGGGAGAGAAGTGGGTTCGGCTATGTAGAGAAGAAGGGGTTATGTTGTGTGAAAATGAAGAAGAAAAGGGAGGTATTTATAGGGAGGGGGGTTAGGTTTCGGCCATTTTGGGTGGGAATGGGTGGGAAATTGAATTTGAATGTAATGGGGGTAGGTGGGGTTTATGGGGAAGAGGAGGTTGATGTGAATGGTGCATGGGGTAATTGGGAAGAGAAATTGATGTGATTGGTGAAGGTTTTTGGGAAGGGTGACATTGAAAATGAGATTTGGATTAGGAGAGTGTGAATAGGATTAAAAGAAAAGGTGGGTGGGGATCCTGTGGGGTCCACAGGTCCTGAGGTGGGGATCCTGTGGGGTCCACAGGTCCTGAGGTGAAAAGAAATACCATTCCTTCACCCTATAGGCGTGTAAATTGCCTTCATGCACCATTCTGGCGTTCAAACGCCCATTGGTGCATGTTCTGGGCGTTAAACGCCCATGTGATGCTTGATTCTGGCGTTGAACGCCAGTTTCAAGCTTGTTTCTGGCGTTCAGCGCCAGATTGTCCTCTGCGTGCGCATCCTGGCGTTAAACGCCAGGATGTTGCTTGTTTTGGGCGTTCAGCGCCAGGAAGATGCTCTGTTCTGGCGTTGAACGCCCGCCAGATGCATCGTCTGGGCGCTGAACGCCGGCCCGTGCGTCCTCCAGGGTGAAAAATTTTTTCTTCTGTTTTTGACTCTGTTTTTAATTTTTTTTTTTATTTTTTTCGTGACTCCTCATGATCATGTACCTAATTAAACACAAAAATAACAAAGAAACAAAATAAAATAAAATTAGATAAATAAAATTGGGTTGCCTCCCAACAAGCGCTTCTTTAATGTCAATAGCTTGACAGTGGCTCTCATGGAGCCACAGAGCAGTCAAGTCAATGTTGTCTAGTCCCAACACCAAACGTAGAGTTTGGATATGGGGTTTGAACACCAAACTTAGAGTTTGGTTGTGGCTTCACAACACCAAACTTAGAGTTTGACTGTGTGGGCTCTTCTTGACCTTGAACTGAGAGAAGCTCTTCATGCTTGCTCTCTTTTGTCACAGAGGGATGGCCATGTGCTTGAAACACAAGGTATTCTCCATTCAATTGAAGGACTAACTCTCCTCTGTTGACATCTATCACAGCTTCTGCTGTGGCTAGGAAAGGTCTTCCTAGGATGATGCATTCATCATCTTCCTTCCTAGTATCTAGGATTATGAAATCAGCAGGGATGTAAAAGTCTTCAACTTTTATAAGCACGTCCTCTACTATCCCATGAGCTTGTCTCACTGACTTATCTGCCAATTGTAATGAGAACAAGGCAGGTTGTGCCTCAATGATTCCTAGCTTCTCCATTACAGAGAGTGGCATAAGGTTTATCCCTGACCCAAGATCACACAGAGCTTTTTCAAAGCTCATGGTGCCAATGGTGCAAGGTATTAAGAACTTGCCAGGATCTTGTCTCTTTTGAGGTAGAGTTTCCTGAATCCAAGTATCCAAATCACCAATGAACAAGGGAGGTTCACTTTCCCAAGTCTCATTACCAAATAGCTTGGCATTCAGTTTCATGATAGCTCCTAGATATTGAGCAACTTGCTCACCAGTCACATCTTCATCCTCTTCAGAGGATGAATAATAGTTAGAGCTCATGAATGGCAGAAGGAGATTTAATGGAATCTCTATGGTCTCTGTGTGAGCCTCAGATTCCTCAGGATCCTTATTAGGAAGCTCCTTCTTGCTTGGAGGACGTCCCAGGAGATCTTCCTCACTGGGATTTTCGTCCTCCTCCTCCCTAGTGCATTCGGCCATGTTGACTAAGTCAATGGCTTTGCACTCTCCTTTTGGATTCTCTTCTGTATTGCTTGGGAGAGTACTGGGAGGAGTTTCAATAACTTTCTTACTCAGCTGACCCACTTGTGCTTCCAGATTTCTAATGGAAGATCTGGTTTCATTCATGAAACTGAAAGTGGCCTTTGACAGATCAGAGACTATATTGGCTAATTTAGAATTATTTTGTTCAGAGTTCTCTGTCTGTTGCTGAGAAGATGATGGATATGGCTTACTATTATTCAGCCTATTGCGTCCACCATTGTTAAAACCTTGTTGAGGTTTTTGTTGATCCTTCCAGGAGAAATTTGGATGATTTCTCCATGATGGGTTATAGGTATTTCCATATGGTTCACCCATGTAATTAACCTCTGCCATGGCAGGGTTCTCAGGATCATAAGCTTCTTCAGAAGCTGCCTCTCTAGTACTGTTGGATGCATGTTGCAATCCATTCAGATTTTGAGAGATCATGTTGACCTGTTGAGTCAACACTTTGTTCTGAGCCAGTATGGCATTCAGAGCATCAATTTCAAGAACTCCCTTCTTCTGAGGGACCCCATTATTCACGGAATTCCTCTCAGAGGTATACATGAACTGGTTGTTTGCAACCATGTCAATGAGTTCTTGAGCCTCTTCAGGCGTTTTCTTCAGGTGAATAGATCCACCTGCAGAATGGTCCAGTGACATTTTCGAAAATTCAGAGAGACCATAATAGAATATATCTAGTAGGGTCCATTCATAAAACATGTCAGATGGACATCTCTTGGTCAGCTGCTTGTATCTTTCCCAAGCTTCATAGAGGGATTCACCATCTTTTTGTTTGAAGGTTTGAACATCCACTCTCAGCTTGCTCAGCTTTTGAGGAGGAAAGAACTTATCTAAGAAGGCAGTGACCAGCTTATCCCAGGAGTCCAGGCTATCCTTAGGTTGTGAATCCAACCATATTCTAGCTCTGTCTCTTACAGCAAAAGGGAAAAGCATGAGTCTGTAGACTTCAGGATTAACTTCATTCATCTTTACAGTATCACAGACTTGCAAGAATTCAGTTAAAAACTGATAAGGATCTTCAGATGGAAGTCCATAAAACTTGCAGTTTTGTTGCATTAATGCAACTAGTTGAGGCTTAAGCTCAAAGTTATTGGCTCCAATGGCAGGAATGGAGATGCTTCTTCCATCAAACTTGGATGTTGGCTTTGTGAAGTCACCAAGCATTCTCCTTGCATTATTATTATTATTATTTTCGGCTGCCATGTCCTTCTCTTGTTCGAAAATTTCTGAAAGGTTGTTTCTGGATTGTTGTAATTTAGCTTCTCTTAATTTTCTCTTCAGAGTCCTTTCAGGTTCTGGATCAGCTTCAACAAGAGTGCCTTTATCCTTGTTCCTGCTCATAAGAAAGAGAAGAAGACAAGAAAAGAAAGAGGAATACTCTATGTCACAGTATAGAGATTCCTTTATGTTAGTAGAAGAAGAAAGGGGTAGAAGAAGAGTGGAAAAGAAACACAACTGTGAGGATGGCAGAGATGTGAGATGAGATGTTAGGATATGAATGAAGAGAGGTGAGGAGAAGTGTTAGTAATTAAATAATTAAAATAGAAAAAGAAAAGAAGATTTTTGAAAATAATTTTGAAAAAGAGGTTAGTAATTTTCGAAAATTAAAGATAAGATGAGATTAAAATTAAAATTTAAAACAAAAAGAATTTTTTTTTTGAAAAAGAGAGGGAGAATTTTCGAAAATTTAGAGAGGGAAAAGTAGTTAGGTGGTTTTGAAAAAGATAAGAAACAAACAAGGAGTTAGTTAGTTGATTGAAAAAGATTTGAAATCAAGTTTTGAAAAAGATAAGAAGATAAGAGGTTAGATAAGATATTTTGAAATCAAATTTTGAAAAAGATAAAATTTTTGAAAAAGATAAGATAAAAGATAAAAAGATATATTTGAAAAAGATATTTAAAAAAAAAAAAAGATTTAATTTTAAAAATTACTTAACTAACAAGAAACTACAAGATAAGATTCTAGAACTTAAAGATTGAACCTTTCTTAACAAGAAAGTAACAAACTTCAAATTTTTGAACCAATCACATTAATTGTTAGCTAATTTTTCGAAAATTGGATAAAAAGATAAGAAAAAGATTTTGAAAATATTTTGAAAAATATTTTTGAAATTTTCGAAAATAAAAAAAAAATGAAAAAGATATGATTTTTGAAAAAGATTTTGAAAAGATAAGATTTTTAAAATTGAAATTTTGACTTGACTTGTAAGAAACAACTAATTTTTAAAAAATTTTTGACCAAGTCAACCCAAAATTTCGAAATTTTAGAGGAAAATAAGGAAAAGATATTTTTGAAATCAAATTTTGAATGAAAAACACAAAAATGACCCAAAACATGAAAATTTTGGATCAAGACACAAGATGCATGCAAGAATGCTATGAATGTCAAGATGAACACCAAGAACACTATGAAGATCATGATGAACATCAAGAACATAATTTTGAAAAATTTTTTATGCAAAGAAAACATGCAAGACACCAAACTTAGGGATTTTTAATGCATGAAAATTATGAATGCAAAAATGCACATGAAAAACAACAAAAGACACAAAACAAGAAATCATCAAGATCAAACAAGAGGACTTGTCAAGAACAACTTGAAGATCATGAAGAACACTATGAATGCATGAATTTTCGAAAACAATGCAAGAAAAATTTTAAAAGCATGCACTTGACACCAAACTTAAAAATTAACACAAGACTCAAACAAGAAACACAAAATATTTTTGATTTTTATGATTTTCTAATTTTTTTTTGTATTTTTATTGATTTTTTTCGAAAAACATTTTTGGAAAAACGAAAAATAAAAGAAAAATTTTGAAAAAGATTTTTGAAAAGAAAATTACCTAATCTGAGCAACAAGATGAACCGTCAGTTGTCCATACTCGAACAATCCCCGGCAACGGCGCCAAAAACTTGGTGGACGAAATTGTGATCACTTGTTATGTATTTATAAAGGATGTATACTCTGAGGGCATTGTTTATTTTCTTCACAATCTCGTTCAACTAACCAGCAAGTGTACTGGGTCGTCCAAGTAATAACCTTACGTGAGTAAGGGTCGAATCCACAGAGATTGTTGGTATGAAGCAAGCTATGGTCACCTTGCAAATCTCAGTTAGGCAGATTAAAATAGTTTATGGGTTTTCGAATAATTAATAATAAAAAGAAGAAATAAAAAAAGGGATAGAACACTTATGCAGATTCATTGGTAGAGGTATCTTTTAAGTATATACAGCTGCTGCATGGCTCAAGCACGCCTGCTCTCCTACTGCTTCTACTCAATTCTTCTTACTCCTTTCCATGGCAAGCTTTGTATAGGGGTTCACCATCAACTGTGGCTACTTTCATTCCTCACGGGGAAATAACCTGTGCGGCTGTCACTCGCACAGCTAACCAGTCTGGAGGCATCACCCATGGCTGATGGCTACATCCCATCCTCGCAGTGAAAACTATGCAAACGCACTCTGTCACAGTACGGCTAATCACCGGTTGGTTCCCGCTCCTACTGGAATAGAATCCCTCTTTTGCGTCTGTCACCAACGCCCAGCAGGTTAAAGTTTGAAGCACGTCACGGTCACTCATGATCGGAATCCTACTCGGAACACCACAGACAAGGTTGGACTTTCCGGACTCCCAGGATCCTACTCGGAACACCACAGACAAGGTTGGACTTTCCGGATCCAGATGAATGCCGCCAACTATCTAACTTATACCACGAAGATTCTGTTGGGGAATCTAAGAGATACGCATTCAAGCTCTGTTGCATGTAGAACGGACATGGTTGTCAATCACGCGCATTCATAAGTGAGAATGATAATGAGGGTAATCTGACTCATCACATTCATCATGTTCTTGGGTACGAATGAATATCTTGGAATAAGAATAAGAGAGATTTGAATAAAAGAAGATAGAATTTCATTAATACTTGAGGTACAGCAGAGCTCCACACCCTTAATCTATGGTGTGCAGAAACTCCACCGTTGAAAATACATAAGCAAAAGGTTCAGGCATGGCCGAATGGCCAGCCCTCTCCATGATCAAGTGACCGAATCAAAAAGACTAAGAATGGTCAAAAGATGGTCAAAAGATGTCTAATACAATAGATAAATGTCCTATATATACTAGACTAGCTGCTAGGGTTTACATGAGTAAGTAATTGATGCATAAATCCACTTCCGGGGCCCACTTGGTGTGTGCTTGGGCTGAGCTTGATGAATTCACGTGCTAAGGCATATCTTGGCGTTGAACTCTGAGTTATGACGTGTTTTGGGCGTTCAACTCCGGATCATGACGTTTTTCTGGCGTTTAACTCCAGACAGAAGCGTGTACTTGGCGTTTAACGCCAAGTTACGTCGTCATTCTTCGAATAAAGTATGGACTATTATATATTGCTGGAAAGCCCTGGATGTCTACTTTCCAACGCCGTTAAGAGCGCGCCAATTGGAGTTCTGTAGCTCCAGAAAATCCATTTCGAGTGCAGGGAGGTCAGATTCCAACAGCATCAGCAGTCCTTTTGTCAGCCTTCTTCAGAGTTTTGCTCAAATCCCTCAATTTCAGTCAGAATTTACCTGAAATCACAGAAAAACACACAAACTCATAGTAAAGTCCAGAAATGTGAATTTAACATCAAAACTAGTGAAAACATCCCTAAAAGTAGCTTAAACTTACTAAAAACTATATGAAAACAATGCCAAAAAGCGTATAAATTATCCGCTCATCAGTACAGCAGCGTGCAAAGAAAGAAATTAATTTCAGATGCCAAGTACTACCTCTAGGATGAACCATATCTCTTTAAGAGATGTGCTGACGGAGTGATCCGCAGATGTGTACCCAGAGAAGAAGCACAAAGGATCCTATGGCATTGCCATAGATCACAGTATGGAGGACATTTTGGAAGTGAGCGAACAGCCACTAAAGTCCTCCAATGTGGCTTCTACTGGCCTACTCTCTATAAAGATTCCCGAGAGTTTGTGCGTAACTGTGACAGTTGCCAAAGATCTGGTAACTTGCCTCATGGATATGCCATGCCTCAACAAGGGATATTAGAGATAGAATTATTTGATGTATGGGGAATTGACTTCATGGGGCCATTCCCACCATCATACTCAAACACTTACATTCTGGTGGCAGTGGACTATGTATCTAAGTGGGTAGAAGCAATTGCTACACCCACTAACGATACCAAGACCATGCTGAGATTCCTCCAGAAACACATCTTCAGCAGGTTTGGTGTTCCCAGAGTACTAATCAGTGACGGGGGCACTCATTTCTGCAATAGACAGCTATACTCTGCTATGGTTAGATATGGAATTAGCCACAAAGTGGCAACTCCGTATCATCCACAGACAAATAGGCAAGCTGAAGTCTCTAACAGAGAGCTAAAGAGAATCCTGGAACGGACTGTGATAGCCCGAAGAAAGGATTGGGCAAAGAGCTTGGATGATGCTCTGTGGGCATACAGAACAGCATTCAAGACTCCTATAGGAACCTCTCCATACCAACTGGTGTATGGGAAGGCCTATCATCTGCCCATGGAACTGGAACATAAAGCCTACTGGGCAACCAGATTCCTAAACATGGATGCACAGTTAGCTGGCGAAAAAAGATTGCTCCAGCTAAATGAGCTAGAGGAGTTCAGACTCAATGCCTTTGAAAATGCAAAAATTTATAAGGAAAAGGCAAACAAATGGCATGACAAGAAGTTGTCAACCAGAGTCTTTGAGCCAGGACAAAAAGTTCTGCTCTTCAACTCTAGGCTCAGACTGTTCCCAGGAAAACTCAAATCCCGGTGGAGGGGTCCGTAGGTGATTACAGGAGTGTCACCATATGGATATGTTGAGCTTCAGGATACTGATTCTGACAAAAAGTTCATTGTTAATGGACAGAGAATCAAGCATTATCTTGAAAGCAACTTTGAGCAGGAATGCTCAAAACTGAGACTTGAGTGATTCTCAGTAAAGGTCCAGCTAAAGATAGTAAAGAAGCACTTGCTGGGAGGCAACCCAGTCATTAGGAGGTTATATGATTTATTCTTACAGAGGCAAGTATCAAAAATGAAGGAATTCACAGAGTTACAGAAGGATTCAGCTCAAAAAGCAGAGAAAAAGAGCTTACTGGCGAAAAAACGCCAGTAAGGGGCATTTTGGGTGTTAAACGCCAGAATGGGTATCATTCTGGGCGTTTAACGCCAGGAATGGTGCCATTTTGGGCGTTAAACACCAGAATGGGCACCATTCTGGGCGTTTAACGCCAGGTGTGCAGCATCCTGGGCGTTCAGAAAAATGCCCAGTGATAAAGGATTTCTGGCATTTAACGCCAGCCAGGGCACCTGGCTGGGCATTAAACGCCCAAAAGGGGCATCCAATGGGCGTTAAACGCCAGAATGGGTGCCATTCTGGGCGTTTAACGCCAGAAAGGTGGGGGGACCACAATTTTGTTTTCAAATCAATTTTTTCAAACTTTCCTTTTCTTACCCATATTTTTCTACAAAAATACATTTCAATCTCTCATCATTCACTTTCAAATTTTCAAAAATCTAAAATCACTCTTCAAATCTCCTTTCAAATTTCTTTTTTTCGAAAACTCCCCTCCCCACCTTATAAATACACGTTTGGCTCCCTCTTTCCACCACACCATTCGAATTTCCTCTTCCTCTCTCTCTCTTCTTTCCTTTCTTTTGCTTGAGGACAAGCAAACCTCTAAGTTTGGTGTGCTTTTCCGTGATCACTAAGCCAAGATTCATCAAGATCATGGCTCCTAAGGGAAAACAAACCAATTTAAGAGGAAAGAAAGAGAATAATCCAAAGAATCTTTGGAATCAAGAGAAGTTCTTAACCAAAGAACATGAAGACCATTATCACAAAATAATGGGTCTGAGGTCAGTGATCCCAGAATTTAAATTTGATCTGAAAGAAGATGAATATCCGGGGATCCAAGAGCAAATTCGAAACAGATGATGGGAAGTTCTAACCAATCCTGAAATAAAGGTTGGAAGGAACATGGTTCAGGAATTCTACTCAAATTTGTGGCTAACAGATAAGCAAAGAATGACTGGAACTGCTTACCATACCTACAGAACCATGGTCAGAGGGAAAGTTATGTACTTCCATCTGGACAAAATAAGAGAAATCTTCAAACTACCTCAACTGTAAGATGATCCTGAATCCTTTAAAATGAGGATGGTGAGAGCAGATAAAGGGTTGGATCAAGTTCTAGAGGACATATGCCTCCCTGGAACTAAGTGGATAACCAATTCAAAGGGTGTCCCAAACCAACTCAAGAGGGGAGACCTCAAACCAATTGCAAGAGGTTGGCTAGACTTTATTGGGCGTTCCATATTGCCCACTAGCAACCGTTCTGAGGTCACCATCAAGAGAGCAGTGATGATTTATTGCATTATGCTTGGAAAAGAAGTGGAGGTTCATCATGTGATTGCTTGTGAGATCTACACAATTGCAAATAAGAATTCCACTGAAGCCAAATTGGCTTACCCAAGCTTGATCTCCTTGCTCTGTAAAGAGGCTGGGGTGAAGATGGGAGTAGATGAGTTCATACCCATTGAACACCCAATCACCAAGAAGTCAATGGAAAGACAAATGCAAGACAACTCTATCAAGAGGAAGGCGCAGGAATTCCTCCCTGAATTCCCAAGAATTGACTACTGGACCAGCCTAGAAGCATCTATCACCAAGTTGCAAGAGACTATGGAGCAACTGAAGGAAGAACAGCAAAATCAGAACTGCATGCTCTGCAAATTGCTGAAGGAACAAAAAAAGCAGGGGCGTGAACTCCAAGAGTTGAAACGCCAAAAGCTCTCCTCTCAAGTTGAGGGAGCATCCACTTCTCAAAATCAAGGTTGTTGAGTCCTAACTCTGTGAAAACCTCTATCATTAGGAGCCTATGTTTTTGCATTTTCTTTTGTTTTCTATTTTTATTTTTTATTTTTTTGTCTCATCTTATATTTATCTTTGAGTCTTGTTCTTAATTCATAATTAATAAAATTGAAATTTTATGCCTTAAAGATATGAATGTCCTATGAATCCATCACCTCTCTTAAATGAAAAATGCTTTAATCACAAAAGAACAAGAAATACAGGATTTCGAAATTTATCCTTGAAACTAGTTGAATTAGTTTGATGTGGTGACAATACTTTTTGTTTTCTGAATGAATGCTTGAACAGTGCATATGTCTTTTGAATTTGTTGTTTTGAGAATGTTAAAATTGTTGGCTCTTGAAAGAATGAGGAAAAAGAGAACTGTTATTGAGGATCTAAAAAAATCATTAGATTGATTCTTGAAGCAAGAAAAAGCAGTGGATACAAAAAATAAATAAATAAATAAATAAAATTTTCGAAAAAAAAAGAGAAAAGAAGCAGAAAAAGAAAGAAATAAAGTTGTGATCCAAGGCAACAAGAGTGTGCTTAAGAACCTTGGACACCTCTAATTGGGGACTCTAGCAAAGCTGAGTTACAATCTGAAAGGGTTCACCCAATTATGTGTCTGTGGCATATATGTATCCGGTGGTAATACTGGAAGACAGAGTGCTTTGGGCCACAGCCAAGACTCATACACTAGCTATGTTCAAGAATCATTATGCTTAACTAGGAGAATCAATAACACTATCTGAGTTCTGAGTTCTTATAGATGCCAATCATTTTGAACTTCAAAGGATAGAGTGAGATGCCAAAACTGTTCGGAGGCAAAAAGCTACTAGTCCCGCTTATCTAATTAGAGCTAAGTTTCCTTGATATTTTGGAGTCTATAGTATATTCTCTTCTTTTATCCTATTTTGATTTTCAGTTGCTTGGGGACAAGCAACAATTTAAGTTTGGTGTTGTGATGAGCGGATAATTTATACGCTTTTTGGCATTGTTTTTGGTATATTTTTAGTATGATCTAGTTAGTTTTTAGTGTATTTTTATTAGTTTTTAGTTAAAATTCACTTTTCTGGACTTTACTATGAGTTTGTGTGTTTTTCTGTGATTTCAGGTATTTTCTGGCTGAAATTGAGGGTCCTGAGCAAAAATCTGATTCCGAGACCAAAAAGGACTGCAGATGCTGTTGGATTCTGACCTCCCTGCACTCGAAGTGGATTTTCTGGAGCTACAGAAGCCCAATTGGCGCGCTCTCAACGGCGTTGGATATGATAGTCCATACTTTGCCCAAGATTTGATGGCCCAAACCGGCGTGGCAAATCAGCCTCAGAAATTCCAGCGTTTAACGCTGGAACTGGCATAAAAGCTGGCGTTTAACTCCAGAAAAGGTCTCTACACGAAAATGCTTCATTGCTCAGCCCAAACACACACCACCAAGTGGATCCAGAAGTGGATTTTTATGTCATTTTACTCATTTCTGTATACCCTAGGCTACTAGTTTACTATTAATAGGATCTTTTGACATTGTATCAGTACCTCATGACATTTTACACGTTTTCTTTGTGTATCTTCCATGGCATGAGTCTCTAAACCCCATGGTTGGGGGTGAGGAGCTCTGCTGTGTCTTGATGGATTAATGCAATTACTACTGTTTTTCATTCAATCATGCTTGCTTCCATTCTAAGATAATACTTGTTCTTAACCCGGATGAATGTGATGATCCGTGACAATCATCATCATTCTCAACTATGAACGCGTGCCTGACAACCACCTCCGTTCTACCTTAGATTAAGTAGTTATCTCTTGGATTCTTTAATCGGAATCTTCGTGGTATAAGCTAGAACTGATGGTGGCATTCAAGAGAATCCGGAAGGTCTAAACCTTGTCTGTGGTATTCTGAGTAGGATTCAATGATTGAATGACTGTGACGAGCTTCAAACTCCTGAAGGCGGGGCGTTAGTGACAGACACAAAAGAATCACTGGATTCTATTCTGGCCTGATCGAGAACCGACAGATGATTAGCCATGCTGTGACAGAGCATAGGAACATTTTCACTGAGAGGATGGGAGGTAGCCATTGACAACGGTGAAACCCTACATACAGCTTGCCATGGAAGGAGCCTTGCGTGTTTGATGAAGAAGACAGTAGGAAAGCAGAGATTCAGAAGATGGAGCATCTCCAAAACCTCAACCTATTCTCCATTACTGCAAAACAAGTAATCATTTCATGTTCTTTTGTCTTTCACAATCAATCCTGATAATTTCTGATATCCTGACTAAGATTTACAAGATAACCATAGCTTGCTTCAAGCCGACAATCTCCGTGGGATCGACCCTTGCTCACGCAAGGTATTACTTGGACGACCCAGTGCACTTGCTGGTTAGTTGTGCGGAGTTGCAAAAGTGTGATTGCAATTTCGTGCACCAATACCTCTGTAATGGCTCTTGACCGACTTTGTTTCTGCCTGTGATTCCTAGTAGATTCAGCTAAGTCACTGATCAATTTCCATGCTTCTTCCGTAGTCTTGTACTTTTTCATAGACCCATTGCTAGCACCTTCCAATGTGGTCCTATCTTGAGATTTCATGCCCTGTGTAAAGTAGCTGAGCAACATTATCTTGTTAATCATATGGTGGGGACATACTTCTAGAAGATTATTGAAGCATTCCAAGTATTCATAGAGAGTCTCAGATTCATCCTGAACGATCATGGACATGTCTTTCCTCAGTTTATCGGCAACCTCAGCTAGAAAGAATTTCTCCAAAAATTCTATTCTAAGCGTATCCCAGTTGGAAACAGTTGTTTCGGGTCGAGTGTAGTACCATTCGCTTGCCTTCCCCTCAAGAGAGAATGGGAAAGCTTTTAGCAGAATAGAAGTTTCGTCAGTACCATCACGCTTAACAGTAGAGCAAGCTGTCTGAAAATCCCTAAGGTGCTTGATAGGCTCTTGAGCAGGTAAGCCATGAAACTTGGGCATCAAATTGAGTAGTGAAGACTTTATTTCAAAATCCATAGCCACTGCTGGGTGGTGTGCCAGGAATGGTTATAGTGTAAAATTAGGGGCTCCTTCCTCCTGGATAGTGACTCTCCTAGGTGCTGCCATGTCACCTGCACGTAAATCAACTGGATCAGTAAAGGGGCAGCTTGTTTCTTTCTTAGATGACGTTTTAGGTTTGTCCTCAGAGAGGACTTTCCGACGCCGAGCTTGCCTTATACGTGAAATAGTTCTTTCAATCTCAGGGTCAAATACTGGCAAGCTTGGATCAGGAAGTGAACGCGTCATTTAACGAAAGAAACGTGCAGCTCATGGTAACAAAATAAAAAGAAAAAATTACAATTAAATAAATTCCAATCAATAAATTAGCATACTATTGCAACTCCTCGGCAACGGTGCCAAAAATTGACGTGGCAGAAATTGGCGAGTTATGAAATTATTATAAGAGATACGTTGCAAGTACAGTCCTTAACCAGCCAAAAATCCACTTATCAATTTAGAAGGGTTGTCACAATATTGAAATCAAAATACTGGGAGTATGAATCCTAGGTCGTCTCCCAACGAGTTGCAGAAAGATGTGCTATTTTATTAATCAGGTGTTTTCAAAAATGATTGAGTTGATAAACAGGAAATTAAATCAGAGAAGTTAGATAATTTAAATAAAAGCCTTGACTGTGAGTAGATTAGTTGGAAGCCCTATTCTTGTTGAAATACTCTTAAGATTAATTGATAATTGAAGGTTGCTCTGCTTAGTTATCCCATACTAGGTAAAGGAAAGTCAAGCAAGTTGGAAAGCTATTTCTAGTCACAAGTCCTGATCCTCTCCTTGAGAAGGACTAGTGTCAATGACAGAAAGGTGATCCAACAATAAACCCAATTACAATTTTTCTCTTGAGTAATCCAACTCAAGGTTTCCTTTCAATCATCTCCCAATCAAGTTATGGAGCTACTCACTCATCATGTTTGTAAAATCCATGAAATAAGAAAAAGAAATATTGGAGAACATGATAAATAATAATCAAAGGAATCAATTAAAAATAAAAATATTGTTGTTGTTGTCTCTGCATGTTCCCTGGTTCTAATATGTGTTTCTGGGCCAAAAACTGGGTTGAAATCCGGCCCAGAAACTCTGCCAGCGACTTTCGTAATTCTGTAGATCGCGCTCGTCACGCGGTCGTATCATCCATGCGATCGCGTCACTCAGCGTTTCTCGTACCATGCGTGCACGTCGTCCACGCATTCGCGTCATCGTGCAGCTTCAAATCCGTGCGGCCGCGTCAGGCACTGGTGCACGAAATTGTGATCATCAATGGCGCCATCAACATGGTACGCTCAATTGCAATCTCAACTCTTTATCACAACTTCGCACAACTAACCAGCAAGTGCACTAGGTCGTCCAAGTAATAAACCTTACGCGAGTAAGGGTCGATCCCACGGTGATTGTTGGTATGAAGCAAACTATGGTCATCTTGTAAATCTCAGTCAGGCGGATTCAAATGGTTATGGAGGATTGATAATTGAAACATAAAATAAAGATAGAGATACTTATGTAATTCATTGGTGAGAATTTCAGATAAAAGTATGGAGATGCTTTGTCCATTCCGTCTCTCTGCTTTCCTACTGTCTTCATCCAATCCTTCTTACTCCTTTCCATGGCAAGCTGTATGTTGGGCATCACCGTTGTCAATGGCTGCAGTCCCGTCCTCTCAGTGAAATTGTTCAACGTGCTCTGTCACAGCATGGCTATTCAGCTGTCGATTCTCGATCATGTCATAATAGAATCCAGTGATTCTTTTGCGTCTGTCACTAACGCCCCACAATCGCGAGTTTGAAGCTCGTCACAATCATTCAATCCTTGAATCCTACTCAGAATACCACAGACAAGGTTTAGACCTTCCGGATTCTCTTGAATGCCGCCATCAATTCTAGCTTATACCACGAAGATTCTGATTAAGGAATCCAAGAGATAAACATTCAAGCCTTGTTTGCTTGTAGAACGGAAGTGGTTGTCAAGCACGCGTTCATAAGTGAGAATGATGATGAGCATCACATAATCATCACATTCATCATGTTCTTGGGTGCGAATGAATATCTTAGAACAAGAATAATCTGAATTGAATAGAAGAACAATAGTAATTACATTAATACTCGAGGTACAGCAGAGCTCCACACCTTAATCTATGGTGTGTAGAAACTCCACCGTTGAAAATACATAAAAACAAGGTCTAGGCATGGCCGAATGGCCAGCCTCCCAAAGAGGGTTCAATCATAAAAACATGATCAAAAGATCCTACCATACAATAGCAAAAAGGTCCTATTTGTAGAGAACTAGTAGCTTAGGGTTTACAAAGATGAGTAAATGCCATAAAAATCCACTTCCGGGCCCACATGGTGTGTGCTTGGGCTGAGCATTGAAGCTTTCATGTGTAGAGACTTTTCGTGGAGTTAAATGCCAGCTTTTGTGCCAGTTTAGGCGTTTAACTCCCATTCTTGTGCCAGTTCCAGCGTTTAACGCCAGAATTCTTGAGCTGACTTGGAACGCCTGTTTAGGCCATCAAATCTCAGGCAAAGTATGGACTATTATACATTTCTGGAAAGCCTAGGATGTCTAATTTTCAACGCAATGGAGAGCGCACCAATTGGGCTTCTGTAGCTCCAGAAAATCCACTTTGAGTGCAGGGAGGTCAGAATCCAACAGCATCTGCAGTCCTTTTCAGCCTCTGAATCAGATTTTTGCTCAGATCCCTCAATTTCAGCCAGAAAATACCTGAAATCACAGAAAAACACACAAACTCATAGTAAAGTCCAGAAAAGTGAATTTTAACTAAAAACTAATAAAAATATAATAAAAACTAACTAAAACATACTAAAAACATACTAAAAATAATGCCAAAAAGCGTATAAATTATCCGCTCATCACAACACCAAACTTAAATTGTTGCTTGTCCCCAAGCAACTGAAAATCAAATAGGATAAAAAGAAGAGAATATACTATAAACTCCAAAAACATCTATGAAGATCAGTATTAATTAGATGAGCGGGGCTTTTAGCTTTTTGCTCTGAACAGTTTTGGCATCTCACTCTATCCTTTGAAATTCAGAATGATTGGCTTCTATAGGAACTCATAATCCAGATAGTGTTATTGATTCTCCTAGTTAAGTATGATGATTCTTGAACACATCTACTTTATGAGTCTTGGCTGTGGCCCAAAGCACTCTGTCTTCCAGTATTACCCCCGGATATATACATGCCACAGACACATAACTGGGTGAACCTTTTCAGATTGTGACTCAGCTTTGCTAGAGTCCCCAATTAGAGGTGTCCAGGGTTCTTAAGCACACTCTCTTTTTTTTGTATTCATTGCTTTTTTCTTGCTTCAAGAATCATTTCTATGATTTTTCAGATCCTCAGTAACATGTCTCCTTTTTTCATCATTCTTTCAAGAGCCAACATTCATGAACAACAAATTCAAAAGACATATGCACTATTCAAGCATACATTTAGAAGTCAAAGTATTGCCACCACATCAAAATAATTAATCTGTTATAAAATTCAAAATTCATGCAATTCTTCTCTCTTTTAATTAAGAACATTTTTCATTTAAGAAAGGTGATGGATTCATAGGACATTCATAACTTTAAGGCATAGACACTAAGACACTAATGATCATAAGACACAAACATAAATAAAACATAAAGCATAATTTTCGAAAAACAGAAAAATAAAGAACAAGGAGATTCAAGAACGGGTCCACCTTAGTGATGACGGCTTGTTCTTCCTCTTGAAGATCTTATGGAGTGCTTGAGCTCCTTAATGTCTCTTCCTTGCCTTTGTTGCTCCTCTCTCATGATTCTTTGATCTTCTCTAATCTCATGGAGGAGTATGGAATGTTCTTGGTGCTCCACCCTTAATTGTCCCATGTTGGAACTCAATTCTCCTAGGGAGGTGTTGATTTGCTCCCAATAGTTTTGTGGAGGAAAGTGCATCCCTTGAGACATCTCAGGGATTTCATGATGAGGAATTTCCTCATGTCCATGAGTGGGATCTCTTGTTTGCTCCATCCTCTTCTTAGTGATGGGCTTGTCCTCATCAATGAGGATGTCTCCCTCTACGTTAATTTCAACTGAATTACAGAGGTGACAAATGAGATGAGGGAAGGCTAACCTTACTAAGGTAGAGGACTTGTCCGCCACCTTATAAAGTTCTTGGGATATAACCTCATGAACTTCTACTTCCTCTCCAATCATGATGCTATGAATCATGATAGCCCAGTCTATAGTAACTTCGGACCAGTTGCTAGTGGGAATGATTGAGCGTTGGATAAACTCCAACCATCACCTAGCCACGGGCTTGAGGTCATGCCTTCTCAGTTGAACCGGCTTCCCTCTTGAATCTCTCTTCCATTGAGCGCCCTCTTCACAAATGTCTATGAGGACTTGGTCCAACCTTTGATCAAAGTTGACCCTTTTTGAGTTTGAAAGGACCTCGGGGATCACCTTCTTCATGGCCACAACTTCATAGAAGTGGTCTTGATGCACCCTTGAGATGAATCTCTCCATCTCCCATGACTCGGAGGTGGAAGCTTTTACCTTTCCTTTCCTCTTTCTAGAGGTTTCTCCGGCCTTAGATGCCATAAATGGTTATGAAAAAACAAAAAGCAATGCTTTTACCACACCAAACTTAGAAGGTTTGCTCGTCTTCGAGCAAAAGAAGAAAGAAGAGAGTAGAAGAAGAAGAAATAGAGGAGATGGAGGTGGCTTTGTTTTTCAGCCAAGGGGGAGAAGTAGTGTGTAGGTTGTGTGAAAATGAAAGAGTGAAGATGGGTTTATATAGGGGTGGAGAGAGGGGTAAGGTTCGGCCATTATGGGTGGGTTTGGGAGGGAAAGTGGTTTGAATTTGAATGGTGAGTTAGGTGGAGTTTTATGAAGGATGAATGTGAGTGGTAAAGAGAATGGTGGGATTTGATAGGTGAGGGGTTTTTGGGAAAGAGGTATTGATGTGATTGATGAATGGGTGAAGAAGAGAGCGAGTGGTGGGTAGGAGGGGATCCTGTGGGGTCCACAGATCCTGAGGTGTCAAGGATAATTCATCCCTGCACCAAGTGGCGAGCAAAAATGCTCCTTCTGCCAATCTTGGCATTAAACGCCGGGCTGGTGCCCATTTCTGGCATTTAACACCAGCTCCTTGCCCATTCCTGGCGTTAAACGCCAGTCTGGTGCCTTTTTCTGGCGTTAAACGCCCAGAATTGTGCCAGATTGGGCGTTAAACGCCCATTTGCTGCCCTTACTGGCGTTTAAATGCCAGCAAGTTTTTCCTCCAGGGTATGCTGTTTTTCTTTCTGTTTTTGCTTTTTTAATTGTTTTTGTGACTTACCATGATCATCAACCTACAGAAAACATAAAATAACAAGGAAAAATAGATAAATATAACATTGGGTTGCCTCCCAACAAGCGCTTCTTTAATGTCAGTAGCTTGACAGTGGGCCCTCATGGAGTCTCACAGATATTCAGAGCAATGTTGGAACCTCCCAACACCAAACTTAGAGTTTGAATGTGGGTGTTCAACACCAAACTTAGAAGTTGGTTATGGCCTTCCAACACCAAACTTAGAGTTTGACTGTGGGGGCTCTGTTTGACTCTGTTTTGAGGGAAGCTCTTCATGCTTCCTCTCCATGGTTATAGAGGGGTATCCTTGAGTCTTAAACACAAAGGATTCTTCATTCACTTGAATGATCAATTCTCCTCTGTCAACATCAATCACAGCCTTTGCTGTGGCTAGGAAGGGTCTGCCAAGGATGATGGATTCATCCAGGCACTTCCCAGTCTCTAGGACTATGAAATCAGCAGTGATGTAATGGTCTTCAACCTTTACCAGAACATCCTCTACAAGTCCATAAGCTTGTTTTCTTGAATTGTCTGCCATCTCTAGTGAGATTCTTGCAGCTTGCACCTCAAAGATCCATAGCTTCTCCATTACAGAGAGAGGCGTGAGGTTTATGCTTGACCCTAGGTCACACAGAGCTTTCTCAAAGGTCATGGTGCCTATGGTACAAGGTATTGAGAACTTCCTAAGATCCTGTCTCTTTTGAGGTAATCTCTGCCTTGTCAAGTCATCCAGTTCTTTGGTGAGCAAAGGGGGTTCATCCTCCCAAGTCTCATTACCAAATAACTTGTTATTAAGCTTCATGATTGCTCCAAGGTACTTAGCAACTTGCTCTTCAGTGACATCTTCGTCTTCTTCAGAGGAAGAATACTCATCAGAGCTCATGAATGGCAGAAGTAAATCCAATGGAATCTTTATGGTCTCAGTGTGAGCCTCAGATTCCCATGGTTCCTCATTAGGGAACTCATTGGAGGCCAGTGGACGTCCATTGAGGTCTTCCTCAGTGGCGCTCACTGCCTCTTTCTCCTCTCCAAATTCGTCCATGTTGATGGCCTTGCACTCTACTTTTGGATTCTCTTCTGTATTGCTTGGAAGAGAACTAGGAGGAAGTTCATTAACTTTCTTACTCACCTGACCCACTTGTGCCTCCAAGTTTCTAATGGAGGACCTTATTTCAGTCATGAAACTTTGTGTGGTTTTGATTAGATCAGAGACCATGGTTGCTAAGTCAGAGTGGCTCTGCTTATAATTCTCTGTCTGTTGCTGAGAAGATGATGGAAAAGGCTTGCCATTGCCAAACCTGTTTCTTCCACAATTATTGTTGTTGAAACCTTGTTGAGGTCTCTGTTGATCCTTCCATGAGAGATTTGGATGATTTCTCCATGAAGGATTATAGGTGTTTCCATAGGGTTCTCCCATGTAATTCACTTCTTCCATTTAAGGGTTCTCAGGATCATAAGCTTCTTCTTCAGATGAAGCGTCCTTAGTACTACCTGGTGCAGCTTGCATTCTAGACAGACTTTGAGAAATCATATTGACTTGCTGAGTCAATATTTTGTTCTAAGCCAATATGGCATTCAGAGTATCAGTCTCAAGAACTCCTTTCTTCTGATTCGTCCCTTTGTTCACAGGATTCCTTTCAGAAGTGTACATGAATTGGTTATTTGCAACCATTTCAATGAGTTCTTGAGCTTCTGCAGGCGTCTTCTTCAGATGAAGAGATCCTCCAGCAGAGCTGTCCAATGACATCTTGGACAGTTCAGACAGACCATCATAGAAGATACCTATGATGCTCCATTCAGAAAGCATGTCAGAAGGACACTTTCTGATCAATTGTTTGAAGAAGATAAATATGAATGAATAGGAACATGTAAGACTCATGTTATGCAATGCAACCTATATACATATGAATGCAACTATATGAGTTTTGTCTACATGATGAAAAAAATAGATAAGTTCCCTAAGACAAAACATGGGGCAGATTTCACTAATTTAAATCACATAGTAAAAGCAGATAAATTTGTAAGAATAAAGCTTGTGAAAGCAGGGAATATAAGACTGAGCATTGAACCCTTACTGTTGGTGCGTGTGCACTCTAATCAACTCTAGTATATGGGGTAGTCACTCTATCCTTCTCTAATCATGCTTTCAAAAATTTTGTTTTTCACCTAATCAATCAACAATTTTAAAATGCCAATGGAAACTGATGAGCGGATAATTTATACGCATTTTGGCATTGTTTTTAGGTAGTTTTTAGTAAGTTCAAGCTACTTTTAGGGATGTTTTCGTTAGTTTTTATGTTAAATTCACATTTCTGGAATTTACTATGAGTTTGTGTGTTTTTCTATAATTTCAGGTAATTTCTGGTTGAAATTGAAGGACTTGAGCAAAACTCTGAAAAAGGCTGACAAAAGGACTGTTGATGTTGTTGGAATCTGACCTCTCTGCACTCAAAATGGATTTTCTGGAGCTACAGAACTCCAAATGGCGCGCTCTCAACGGCGTTGGAAAGTAGACATCCAGAGCTTTCCAGAAATTTATTCGGGAATTGACGACGTAAAGTCGCGCTCAACGCCAAGTACATGCTGCTGTCTGGAGTAAAACGCCAGAAACACGTCATGACCCGGAGTTGAACGCCAGAAACACGCTATAACTCGATGTTCAACTCCAAAAGAAGTCTCAGCTCATGGATAGATCAAGCTCAGCCCAAACACACACCAACTGGGCCCCGGAAGTGGATTTATGCATCAATTACTTACTCTTGTAAATCCTAGTAGCTAGTTTATTATAAATAGAACTTTTTACTAGTGTATTAGACATCTTTTGATCACTTTAGATCATAGGATCATCTTGGGACGATTAGTTTTCATATCATGGGGACTGGCCTCTCGGCCATGCCTGAACCTTTCACTTATGTATTTTCAACAGTGGAGTTTCTACACACCATAGATTAAGGGTGTGGAGCTCTGCTGTACCTCAAGTTTCAATACAATTACTATTATTTTCTATTCAATTCTCTTTTATTCTTATTCCAAGATATACGTTGCACTTCAACTTGATGAATGTGATGATCCGTGACACTTATCATCATTCTCACCTATGAACGCGCGTGACTGACAACCACTACCGTTCTACCTTAGGCCGGGCGCATATCTCTTAGATTCCCCAACAGAATCTTCGTGGTATAAGCTAGATAGATGGCGGCATTCATGGGAATCCGGAAAGTCTAACCTTGTCTATGGTATTCCGAGTAAGATTCCGGTATTGAATGACTGTGACGAGCTTCAAACTCCTGAAGGCTGGGCGTTAGTGATAGACGCAAAAGAATCAAGGGATTCTATTCCAACCTGATTGAGAACCGACAGATGATTAGCCGTGCTGTGACAGAGCATAGGACCATTTTCACTGAGAGGATGGGATGTAGCCATTGACAACGGTGATGCCCTACATACAGCTTGCCATGGAAAGGAGTAAGAAGGATTGGATGAATGTAATAAGAAAGTAGAGATTCAAGAGGAGCACAACATCTCCATATGCCTATCTGAAATTCCCACCATGGAATTATATGAGTAACTATTTACTATTTTATTTTCTGTTTATTATTTATTTTTGAACTTATCATAAACCATTTAATCTGCCTAACTGAGATTTACAAGGTGACCATAGCTTGCTTCATACCAAGAATCTTTGTGGGATCGACCCTTACTCACGTAAGGTATTACTTGGATGACCCAGTACACTTGCTGGTTAAGTTGAACGGAGTTGTGACCACACATAGTTGTAAACCATGGTATTGGCATCATGTTTTTGGCGCCATTGCCAGGGAAACAAAAAGCAATGAATTTTACAAAATGCAATAACATATGAATCACAATTTCGTCCACCAAGTTTTTGGCGCCGTTGCCGGAGATTGTTCGAGTATGGACAACTGACGGTTCATCTTGTTGCTCAGATTAGGTAATTTTCTTTTCAAAAATTTTTCAAAAATCTTTTTCACAATTTTTCTTTTCTTTTTCGTTTTTCCAAACTTTATTTTCGAAAAATATAATAAAAATACAAAAAATTCATAAAATCATAAAAATCAAAAATATTTTGTGTTTCTTGTTTGAGTCTTGAGTCCATTTTTATGTTTGGTATCAATTGCATGTTTTTAAAATTTATGCATTATTTTCAAAAATTCCATGCATTTATAGTGTTCTTCATGATCTTCAAGTTGTTCTTGACAAGTCTTCTTGTTTGATCTTGATGTTTTCTTGTTTTGTGTTGTTTGTTGTTTTTCATATGCATTTTTCGTTTGTTAGAGTCCATGCATTAAAGATTTCTAAGTTTGGTGTCTTGCATGTCTCCTTTGCATTAAAAATTTTTCAAAAATATGTTCTTGATGTTCATCATGATCTTCAAAGTGTTCTTGGTGTTCATCTTGACATTCATAGTGTTCTTGCATGCAATCCTTGTTTTGATCCAAAAAGAAAAGAGAAAAACACAATTATGACGTTTTAATTTTAATTGTTTTTCTCTCTCATAATTAAAATTTCAAAAATCAAAAAAATATCTTTTCCTTATTTCCCTCCAAATTTTCGAAATTTTGGGTTGACTTGGTCAAAAATTTTTAAAATTAATTATTTTTTACAAGTCAAGTCAACATTTCAATTTTAAAAATCTTATCTTTTTAAATTCTTTTTCAAATTATTTTCAAAATCTTTTTCTTATCTTTATATCAAATTTTTGAAAACTCACTAACAATTAATGTGATTGATTCAAAAATTTGAAGTTTGTTACTTTCTTGTTAAGAAAGGTTCAATCTTTAAAGTTCTAGAATCTTATCTTGTAGTTTCTTGTTAGTGAAGTAAGTAATTTTAAATTTAAAAATTAAATCTTTTTCAAACATATCTTATCATATCTTTTTCAAAATTTTATCTTTTTCAAAAATTTAATTTCAAATATCTTATCTAACTTCTTATCTTCTTATCTTATCAAATTTGATTTTAATATCTTTTTCAACTAACTCTTTGACTTTGTGTTTGTTTCTTATCTTTTTCAAAACCACCTAACTACTTTTCCCTCTCTAATTTTCAAAAATATCTCATCTCTTTTTCAAAAAACTCTTTTTGTTTTAAATTTTAATTTTAATCTTATCTTATCTTTAATTTTCAAAAATACTAACCTCTTTTTCAAAATTATTTTCGAAATTCTCCCTCTCTTTTCTTATTCTATTTGATTATTTATTTACTAACACTTCTCTTCACCTCTCTTCATCTAAAAATCCGAACCTATTCTTCTTCACTCTTCTCCCCTTTCTTCTTCTACTAACATAAAGGAATCTCTATACTGTGACATAGAGGATTCCTCTTCTTTTCTTGTTTTCTTCTCTTTCATATGAGTAGGAACAAGGAAAAAGGCACTCTTGTTGAAATTGATCCTGAACCTGAAAGGACTCTGAAGAGAAAACTAGGAGAAGCTAAATTACAACAATCTAAAGGTAACCTTTCAGAAATATTAGAACAAGAGAAGGAGATGGCAGCTGAACCCAACAACAATAATGCAAGGAGAATGCTTGGTGACTTCACAAAACCACGTCCAAATTTGATGGAAGAAGCATCTCCATTCCTTCCATTGGAGCCAATAATTTTGAGCTGAAACCTCAGCTAGTTGCCTTAATGCAACAAAACTGCAAGTTCTATGGACTTCCATCTGAAGATCCTTATCAGTTTTTAACTGAGTTCTTGCAGATCTGTGAGACTGTTAAGACGAATGGAGTAGATCCTGAAGTCTACAGGCTCATGCTTTTCCCTTTTGCTGTAAGAGACAGAGCTAGAATATTATTGGATTCACAACCTAAGGATAGCCTGGACTCTTGGGAGAAGCTGGTCACGGCCTTCTTGGATAAATTCTTTCCTCCTCAAAAGCTGAGGAAGCTTAGAGTGGATGTTCAGACCTTCAAACAAAAAGATGGTGAATCCCTCTATGAAGCTTGGGAAAGATACAAGCAGTTGACCAAAAGGTGTCCATCTGACATGTTTTCAGAATGGATCGTATTAGATATATTCTATTATTGTCTATCTGAGTTTTTGAAAATGTCATTGGACCATTCTGCAGGTGGATCCATCCACCTAAAGAAAACACCTGCAGAAGCTCAAGAACTCATTGACATGGTTGCAAATAACCAATTCATGTACACTTCTGAGAGGAATTCCGTGAATAATGGGACACCTCAGAGGAAGGGAGTTCTTGAAATTGATGCTCTGAATACCATATTGGCTCAGAACAAAGTGTTGACTCAGCAAGTCAACATGATCTCTCAAAGTCTGAATGGATGGCAAAATGCATCCAACAGTACTAAAGAGGCAGCTTCTGAAGAAGCTTATGATCCTGAGAACCCTGCAGTGGCAGAAGTTAATTACATGGGTGAACCTTATGGAAACACCTATAATTCATCATGGTGAAATCATCCAAATTTCTCATGGAAGGATCAACAAAAGCCTCAACAAGGCTTTAACAATGGTGGACGCAATAGGATGAGCAATAGCAAGCCTTTTCCATCATCTTCTCAAGAACAGACAGAGAATTCTGAACAAAACACTTCTAATTTAGCCAATCTAGTCTCTGATTTGTCAAAGGCCACTTTCAGTTTCATGAGTGAAACAAAATCCTCCATTAGAAATCTGGAGGCACAAGTGGGCCAGCTGAGTAAGAAAGTCTTTGAAACTCCTCCCAATATTCTCCCAAGCAATACAGAAGAGAATCCAAAAGGAGAGTGCAAGGCCATTGATGTAATCAATATGGCTGAATGCACAAGGGAGGAGGAGGACGAAAATCCTAGTAAGGAAGACCTCCTGGGACGTCTCTCAAGCAAGAGGGAGTTTCCTATTAAGGATCCAAAGGAATCTGAGGTTCATATAGAGACCATAGAGATTTCATTAAATCTCCTTCTGCCATTCATGAGCTCTGAAGACTATTCTTCCTCTGAAGAGGATGAAGATGTGACTGGAGAGCAAGTTGCTCAATATTTAGGAGCTATCATGAAGCTGAATGCCAAGTTGTTTGGTAATGAGACTTGGGAAAGTGAACCTCCCTTGCTTATTGGTGAACTAGACACCTGGATTCAGAAAATTTTACCTCAAAAGAGACAAGATCCTGGCAAGTTCTTAATACCTTGTACCATAGGCACCATGACCTTTGAAAAAGCTCTATGTGATCTGAGGTCAGGAATATAAGACTGAGCATTGAACCCTTGCTGTTGGTGCGTGTGCACTCTAATCAACTCTAGTATATGGGTAATCAACAATTTTAAAATGCCAATGGAAACTGATGAGCGGATAATTTATACGCTTTTTGGCATTGTTTTTAGGTAGTTTTTAGTAAGTTCAAGCTACTTTTAGGAATGTTTTCATTAGTTTTTATGTTAAATTCACATTTCTGGACTTTACTATGAGTTTGTATTTTTTTCTGTAATTTTAGGTAATTTCTGGCTGAAATTGAGGGACTTGAGCAAAACTCTGAAAAAGGCTGACAAAAGGACTACTGATGCTGTTGGAATCTGACCTCCCTGCACTCAAAATGGATTTTCTGGAGATACAGAACTCTAAATGGCGCGCTCTCATCGGCGTTGAAAAGTATACATCCAGAGCTTTCCAACAATATATAATAGTTCATACTTTATTCGGGAATTGACGACGTAAAGTGGCGCTCAACGCCAAGTACATGCTGCTGTCTGGAGTCAAACGCCAGAAACACGTCACGACCCGGAGTTGAACGCCAGAAACACGCTATAACTCGGCGTTCAACTCCAAAAGAAGCCTCAGCTCGTGGATAGATCAAGCTCAGCCTAAACACACACCAAGTGGGTCCTGGAAGTGGATTTATGCATCAATTACTTACTCCTGTAAACCCTAGTAGCTAGTTTATTATAAATAGAACTTTTTACTAGTGTATTAGACATCTTTTGATCACTTTAGATCTTAGGATCATCTTGGGATGATTAGTTCTCAGATCATGGGGGCTGGCCTCTCGGCCATGCCTGAACCTTTCACTTATGTATTTTCAACGGTGGAGTTTCTACACACCATAGATTAAGGGTGTGGAGCTCTGCTGTACCTCAAGTTTCAATACAATTACTATTATTTTCTATTCAGTTCTCTTTTGTTCTTATTCCAAGATATACGTTGCACTTCAACTTGATGAATATGATGATCCATGACACTCATCATCATTCTCACCAATGAACGCGCGTGACTGACAACCACTTCCGTTCTACCTTAGGCCGGGCGCATATCTCTTAGATTCCCCAACAGAATCTTCGTGGTATAAGCTAGATAGATGGCGGCATTCATGGGAATCCGGAAAGTCTAACCTTGTCTGTGGTATTCCGAGTAAGATTCCGGTATTGAATGACTGTGACGAGCTTCAAACTCGTGATGGCTGGGCGTTAGTGACTGGTAGACGAAATTGTGATCACTACTCTTTGAGTTGCATTCATCAACTTGGTGCTGTAGTTGCACGTAATTGTAAAATTATGGAATTTGAAATTGGCACGAGTGGACACAACTCCGTTCAACTAACCAGCAAGTGTACTGGGTCGTCCAAGTAATAAACCTTACGTGAGTAAGGGTCAATCCCACAGAGATTGTTGGTATGAAGCAAGCTATGGCCATCTTGTAGATCTCAGTTAGTGAGTGGAATCATAGGGTCAAATGGAATTAAATTGGATAAATAAAATAAATAAAATAAAAAGGATAGAATACTTATGCAGATTCATTGGTGGGAATTTCAGATAAGCGAATGGAGATACTGTATGGCTCAAGGACGCCTGCTCTCCTACTGCTTTAACTCAATCCTTCTTACTCCTTTCCATGGCAAGCTGTATGTAGGGCATCACCGTTGTCAATGGCTACATCCCATCCTCTCAGTGAAAACGTTCCTATGCTCTGTCACAGCACGGCTAATCATCTGTCGGTTCTCAATCAGGTTGGAATAGAATCCCTTGATTCTTTTGCGCTTGTCATCACGCCCAGCCTTCAGGAGTTTGAAGCTCGTCACAGTCATTCAATCCCAGGATCCTACTCGGAATACCACAGACAAGGTTTAGACTTTCTGGATCCTCATGAATGCCGCCATCTATCTAGCTTATACCACGAAGATTCTGTTGGGGAATCTAAGAGATACACATTCAAGCTCTGTTGCATGTAGAACGGAAGTGGTTGTCAATCACGTGCGTTCATAAGTGAGAATGATAATGAGGGTTACTTATCATCACATTCATCATGTTCTTGGGTACGAATGAATATCTTGGAATAAGAATAAAAGAGAATTGAATAAAAGACAATAGAATTGCATTAATACTTGAGGTACAGCAGAGCTCCACACCCTTAATCTATGGTGTGCAGAAACTCCACCGTTGAAGATACATAAGTGAAAGAGGTTCAGGCATGGCCGAATGGCCAGCCCTCTCCATGATCAAGTGACCGAATATTCAAGAGATTAAACTGTCAAAAGATGTCTAATACAATAGATAAATGTTCTATTTATAATAAACTAGATCCTAGGGTTTACATGAGTAAGTAATTGATGCATAAATTCACTTCCGGGGCCCACTTGGTGTATGTTTGGGCTGAGCTTGATCAATCCACGAGCTAAGGCTTCTCTTGGAGTTGAACTTCGAGTTATGACGTGTTTTGGGCGTTCAACTCCGGATCATGACGTTTTTCTGGCGTTTAACTCCAGACAGCAGCATGAACTTGGCGTTCAACGCCAAGTTACGTCGTCAATCTTCGAATAAAGTATGGACTATTATATATTGCTGGAAAGCTCTGGATGTCTACTTTCCAACGCCGTTGAGAGCGCTTCAATTGGAATTCTGTAGTTCCAGAAAATCCATTTCGAGTGCAGGGAGGTCAGATTCCAACAGCATCAGCAGTCCTTTTGTCAGCCTTCTTCAGAGTTTTGCTCAAGTCCCTCAATTTCAGCCAAAATTTACCTGAAATCACAGAAAAACACACAAACTCATAGTAAAGTCCAGAAATGTGAATTTAACATAAAAACTAATGAAAACATCCCTAAAAGTAGCTCAAACTTACTAAAAACTATATAAAAACAATGCCAAAAAGCGTATAAATTATCCGCTCATCACAACACCAAACTTAAATTGTTGCTTGTCCCCAAGCAACTGAAAATCAAATAGGATAAAAGAAGAGAATATACTATAAATTCCAGAATATCAATGAATATTAATTTAATTAGATGAGCGGGACTTGTAGCTTTTTACCTCTGAACAGTTTTGGCATCTCACTTTTTCCTTTGAAGTTCAGAGTGATTGGCGTCTCTGGGAACTCAGAATGTCAGATAGTGTTATTGACTTTCCTAGTTAAGCATGTTGATTCTTGAACACAGCTACTTATGAGTCTTGGCCGTGGCCCTAAGCACTTTGTTTTCCAGTATTACCACCGGATACGCAAATGCCACCGACACATAACTGGGTGAACCTTTTCAGATTGTGACTCAGCTTTGCTAGAGTCCCCAGTTAGTGGTGTCCAGAGCTCTTAAGCATACTCTTTTGCTTTGGATCACGACTTTAACCACTCAGTCTCAAGCTTTTCACTTGGACCTTCATGACACAAGCACATGGTTAGGGACAGCTTGATTTAGCCGCTTAGGCCTGGATTTAATTTCCTTAGGCCCTCCTATCCATTGATGCTCAAAGCCTTGGATCCTTTTTACCCTTGCCTTTTGGTTTTAAGGGCTATTGGCTTTTTCTACTGCTCCTTCTTTTTTTTCTATTTTTTTTGAGCTTTTTCACTGCTTTTTCTTGCTTCAAGAATCAATTTCATGATTTTTCAGATCATCAATAACATTTCTCTTTGTTCATCATTCTTTCAAGAGCCAACAATTTTAACACTTATAAACAACAAGATAAAAAATATGCACTGTTCAAGCATTCATTCAGAAAACAAAAAGTATTGCCACCACATCAATATAATTAAATTAAATTCAAGGATAAATTCGAAATTCATGTACTTCTTGTTCTTTTGAATTAAAACATTTTTCATTTAAGAGAGGTGAAGGATTAATGGATTTTATTCATAGCTTTAAGGCATGGTTACATACTAATGATCATGAAGTAGAGACACAAAACATAGATAAACACAATACTAAAAACCGAAAATAGAAAGAAATACAGAACAAGGAATGAATCCACCTGAGTGAGGGTGGCGTCTTCTTGAAGGTCCAATGGTGCTCTTTGAGCTCCTCTATGTCTCTTCCTTGCTTCTGTTTGAATAATTCCTAGTAATTTTGGTGTTTCTACCCTTAGTTGCTTCCAATATTTGTGTGGAGGATAACTTATTCCCTGAGGTATCTCAGGGATCTCTTAATTTGCAGCCACATGTTCTACCACTGAGCTATGACGGCTTATAGTCTTTCCATCTCCCAAGACTCAGAGGTGAAAGCTTTTGTCTTCCCTTTGAGGTTTCTCTGGCCTTAGTTGCCATTAATGGTAATGGAAAAGCAAAAAAGCTATGCTTTTACCACACCAAACTTAAAATATTGCTCGCCCTCGAGCAAGAGAAGAAAGAAGAAGAAGAAAATGGAGGTGAGTGAGGGGAGATGGATTTAGCTATATGGGAGGGATTGGGTGGGAAAGAGAAGTTGAATTGTAAAGGTAGGTGGGGTGTATGGGGAAGAGTGGATAGATGTAGGTGGTGAATGAAAAATAGAAGGAATGACCATGAATGGAAAGAGAGAGGGTGAGGTAGGTGGGGATCCTGTGAGGTCCACAGATCCTGAGATGATCCTGTGGGGTCCACAGGTCCTAAGGTGTCAAGGAATTCCATCCCTGCACCAAATAGGCATGTAAATTGCCTTGGCACACCATTCTGGCATTTAAACGCCCATTGGTGCACGTTCTGGGCGTTCAACGCCCATGTAAAGCATGTTTCTGGCGTTGAACGCCAGTTTCATGCTTGTTACTGGCGTTCAGCGCCAGTTTTTCCTCTCTGGGCACATTCCTGGCGTTCAGCGCCAGGATGTTGCTTGTTTCTGGCGTTCAGCGCCAGAATGGTGCTCTGTTCTGGTGTTGAACGCCGGCCAGATGCACCTTACTGGCGTTGAACGCCAGCCCGTGCGTCCTCCAGGGTGAAAAATTTTTTTCTTCTGTTTTTGACTCTGTTTTTAATTTTTTTGATTTTTTCGTGACTCCTCATGATCATGTACCTAATAAAACACAAAATAACAATAAAATAAAAATTAGATAATTAAAATTGGGTTGCCTCCCAACAAGCCCTTCTTTAATGTCAATAGCTTGACAGTGGCTCTCATGGAGCCACAAGGTGATCAGGTCAATGTTAGTGTGTAGTCCCAACACCAAACTTAGAGTTTGGATATGGGGTCTGAACTCCAAACTTAGAGTTTGGTTGTGGCCTCATAACACCAAACTTAGAGTTTGACTGTGTGGGCTCTTCTTGACTCTGAACTGAGAGAAGCTCTTCATGCTTACTCTCTTTTGTCACAGAGGGATGGCCATGTGCCTTAAACACAAGGTAGTCCCCATTCACATGAAGGACTAACTCACCTCTGTTGACATCTATCACAGCTTCTGCTGTGGCTAGGAAAGGTCTTCCAAGGATGATGCTATCATCCTCTTCTTTCCTAGTGTCTAGGATTATGAAATCAGCAGGGATGTAAAGGCCTTCAACCTTTACTAACACGTCCTCTACTATTCCATAAGCTTGTCTCAATGACTTATCTGCCAATTGTAATGAGAACAAGGCAGGTTGTACCTCAATGATCCCCAGCTTCTCCATTACAGAGAGTGGCATAAGATTTATCCCTGACCCTAGCTCACATAGAGCTTTTTCAAAGCTCATGGTGCCAATGGTACAAGGTATTAAGAACTTGCCAGGATCTTGTTTCTTTTGAGGTAGAGTTTTCTGAATCCAAGTATCTAGTTCACTAATGAGCAAGGGAGGTTCACTTTCCCAAGTCTCATTACCAAACAACTTGGCATTCAGCTTCATGATAGCTCCTAAATATTGAGCAACTTGCTCTCCAGTCACATCTTCATCCTCTTCAGAGGATGAATAGTCTTCAGAGCTCATGAATGGCAGAAGAAGATTTAATAGAATCTCTATGGTCTCTAGATGAGCCTCAGATTCCTTTGGATCCTTAATAGGAAACTCCTTCTTGCTTGAAGGACATCCCAGGAGGTCTTCCTCACTGGGATTTTCGTCCTCCTCCTCCCTTGTGTATTCGGCCACTTTGAGTAAATCAATGGCCTTGCACTCTCCATTTGGATTCTCTTCTGTATTGCTTGGGAGAATACTGGGAGGAGTTTCAATGACTTTCTTACTCAGCTGGCCCACTTGTGCCTCCAAATTTCTAATGGAGGATCTTGTTTCATTCATGAAACTGAAAGTGGCCTTTGACAGATCAGAGACAATATTGGCTAAGTTAGAAGTGTTTTGTTCTGAATTCTCTGTCTGTTGCTGAGAAGATGATGGATATGGCTTACTATTGCTCAGCCTATTGCGTCCACCATTGTTAAAGCCTTGTTGAGGCTTTTGTTGATCCTTCCAGGAGAAATTTGGATGATTTCTCCATGATGGGTTATAGGTGTTTCCATAAGGTTCACCCATGTAATTAACCTCTGCCATGGCAGGGTTCTCAGGATCATAAGCTTCTTCAGAAGCTACCTCTCTAGTACTGTTGGATGCATGTTGCAATCCATTCAGATTTTGAGAGATTATGTTGACCTGTTGAGTCAACATTTTGTTCTGAGCCAATATGGCATTCAGAGCATCAATTTCAAGAACTCCTTTCTTCTAAGGTATCCCATTATTCACGGAATTCCTCTCAGAGGTGTACATGAACTGGTTGTTTGCAACCATGTCAATGAGTTCTTGAGCCTCTTCAGGCGTTTTCTTCAGGTGAATAGATCCACCTGCAGAATGGTCCAATGACATTTTCGAAAATTCAGAGAGACCATAATAGAATATATCTAATAGGGTCCATTCTGAAAACATGTCAGATGGACATCTTTTGGTCAGCTGCTTGTATCTTTCCCAAGCTTCATAGAGGGATTCACCATCTTTTTGTTTGAAGGTTTGAACATCCACTCTCAGCTTGCTCAGCTTTTGAGGAGAAAAGAATTTATCTAAGAAAGCAGTGACCAGCTTATCCCAGGAGTCCAGGCTATCCTTAGGTTGTGAATCCAACCATATTCTAGCTCTGTCTCTTACAGCAAAAGGGAAAAGCATGAGTCTGTAGACTTCAGGATCAACTTCATTCGTCTTTACAGTCTCACAGATCTACAAGAACTCAGTTAAGAACTGATAAGGATCTTCAGATGGAAGTCCATAAAACTTGCAGTTTTGTTGCATTAATGCAACTAGTTGAGGCTTAAGCTCAAAGTTATTGGCTCCAATGGCAGGAATGGAGATGCTTCTTCCATCAAACTTGGATGTTGGCTTTGTGAAGTCACCAAGCATTCTCCTTGCATTATCATTATTATTATTTTCGGCTGCCATGTCCTTCTCTTGTTCGAAAATTTCTGAAAGGTTGTTTCTGGATTGTTGTAAATTAGCTTCTCTTAATTTTCTCTTCAGAGTCCTTTCAGGTTCTGGATCAACTTCAACAAGAGTGCCTTTTTCCCTGTTCTTGCTCATATGAAAGAGAAGAAAACAAGAAAAGAAAGAGGAATCCTCTATGTCACAGTATAGAGACTCTTTTATGTTAGTAGAAGAAGAAAGGGGTATAAGAAAGAAGAAGGATGGATTCGGATTTTTGGATGAAGAGAGATGAAGAGAAGTGTTAGTAATTAAATAATTAAATAGAAGAAGAAAAGAGAGGGAGAATTTTCGAAAATTAGAGAGGGAAAAGTAGTTAGGTGGTTTTGAAAAAGATAAGAAACAAACAAAAAGTTAGTTAGTTGATTGAAAAAGATTTGAAATCAAATTTTGAAAAAGATAAGAAGATAGGAAGTTAGATAAGATATTTTGAAATCAAATTTTGAAAAAGATAAAATTTTTGAAAAAGATAAGATAAAAGATAAAAAGATAAGATAAAAAATTTTAATAAAAAGATATTTTGAAAAAGATTTAATTTTTAAAAAGACTCAACTAACAAGAAACTACAAGATAAGATTCTAGAACTTAAAGTAACAAACTTCAAATTTTTGAACCAACCACATTAATTGTTAGCTAATTTTCGAAAATTTGATATAAAGATAAGAAAAATATTTTGAAAAATATTTTGAAAAAGATTTTTGAAATTTTCGAAATTTATATAAAAAAAATGAAAAAGATATGATTTTTGAAAAAGATTTTGAAAAGATAAGATTTTTAAAATTGAAATTTTGACTTGACTTGTAAGAAACAACTAATTTTAAAAATTTTTGACCAAGTCAACCCAAAATTTCGAAAATTTGGAGGAAAATAAGGAAAAGATATTTTTTTGATTTTTTGAATTTTTAATTATGAAAGAGAAAAACAACAAAAATATTCAATGCATGAAATTTTTAGATCAAAACAATGAATGCATGCAAGAATGCTATGAATGTCAAGATGAACACCAAGAACACTTTGAAGATCATGATGAACATCAAGAACATAATTTTGAAAAATTTTTAATGCAAAGAAAACATGCAAGACACCAAACTTAGAAATCTTTAATGCATGAAAAATATGAATGTAAAGATGCACATGAAAAACAAGAAAAGACACAAAACAAGAAATCATCAAGATCAAACAAGAAGACTTGTCAAGAACAACTTGAAGATCATGAAGAACACTATGAATGCATGAGATTTTCGAAAAATGCAAGAAAAATTTTTAAAGCATGCAATTGACACCAAACTTAAAAATTAACACAAAACTCAAACAAAAAACACAAAATATTTTTGATTTTTATGATTTTCTAAATTTTTTTTCTTGTATTTTTATTAATTTTTTCGAAAAACATTTTTAGAAAAACGAAAAAGAAAAGAGAAATTTTGAAAAAGATTTTGGAAAAGAAAATTACCTAATCTGAGCAACAAGATGAACCGTCAGTTGTCCATACTCGAACAATCCCCGGCAACGGCGCCAAAAACTTGGTGGACGAAATTGTGATCACTACTCTTTGAGTTGCATTCATCAACTTGGTGCTGTAGTTGCACGTAATTGTAAAATTATGGAATTTGAAATTGGCACGAGTGGACACAACTCCGTTCAACTAACCAGCAAGTGTATTGGGTCGTCCAAGTAATAAACCTTACGTGAGTAAGGGTCGATCCCACAGAGATTGTTGGTATGAAGCAAGCTATGGCCATCTTGTAGATCTCAGTTAGTGAGTGGAATCATAGGGTCAAATGGAATTAAATTGGATAAATAAAATAAATAAAATAAAAAGGATAGAATACTTATGCAGATTCATTGGTGGGAATTTCAGATAAGCGAATTGAGATACTGTATGGCTCAAGGACGCCTGCTCTCCTACTGCTTTAACTCAATCCTTCTTACTCCTTTCCATGGCAAGCTGTATGTAGGGCATCACCGTTGTCAATGGCTACATCCCATCCTCTCAGTGAAAACGTTCCTATGCTCTGTCACAGCACGGCTAATCATCTGTCGGTTCTCAATCAGGTTGGAATAGAATCCCTTGATTCTTTTGCGCTTGTCATCACGCCCAGCCTTCAGGAGTTTGAAGCTCGTCACAGTCATTCAATCCCAGGATCCTACTCGGAATACCACAGACAAGGTTTAGACTTTCTGGATCCTCATGAATGCCGCCATCTATCTAGCTTATACCACGAAGATTCTGTTGGGGAATCTAAGAGATACACATTCAAGCTCTGTTGCATGTAGAACGGAAGTGGTTGTCAATCACGTGCGTTCATAAGTGAGAATGATAATGAGGGTTACTTATCATCACATTCATCATGTTCTTGGGTACAAATGAATATCTTGGAATAAGAATAAAAGAGAATTGAATAAAAGACAATAGAATTGCATTAATACTTGAGGTACAGCAGAGCTCCACACCCTTAATCTATGGTGTGCAGAAACTCCACCGTTGAAGATACATAAGTGAAAGAGGTTCAGGCATGGCCGAATGGCCAGCCCTCTCCATGATCAAGTGACCGAATATTCAAGAGATTAAACTGTCAAAAGATGTCTAATACAATAGATAAATGTTCTATTTATAATAAACTAGCTCCTAGGGTTTACATGAGTAAGTAATTGATGCATAAATTCACTTCCGGGGCCCACTTGGTGTATGTTTGGGCTGAGCTTGATCAATCCACGAGCTAAGGCTTCTCTTGGAGTTGAACTTCGAGTTATGACGTGTTTTGGGCGTTCAACTCCGGATCATGACGTTTTTCTGGCGTTTAACTCCAGACAGCAACATGAACTTGGCGTTCAACGCCACGTTACGTCGTCAATCTTCGAATAAAGTATGGACTATTATATATTGCTGGAAAGCTCTGGATGTCTAATTTCCAACGCGGTTGAGAGCGCGCCAATTGGAGTTCTGTAGCTCCAGAAAATCCATTTCGAGTGCAGGGAGGTCAGATTCCAACAGCATCAGCAGTCCTTTTGTCAGCCTTCTTCAGAGTTTTGCTCAAGTCCCTCAATTTCAGCCAGAATTTACCTGAAATCATATAAAAACACACAAACTCATAGTAAAGTCCAGAAATGTGAATTTAACATAAAAACTAATGAAAACATCCCTAAAGGTAGCTCAAACTTACTAAAAACTATATAAAAACAATGCCAAAAAGCGTATAAATTATCCGCTCATCAGTGACAGACGCAAAAGAATCAAGGGATTCTATTCCAACCTGATTGAGAACCGACAGATGATTAGCCGTGCTGTGATAGAGCATAGGACCATTTTCACTGAGAGGATGGGATATAGCCATTGACAACGGTGATGCCTTACATACAGCTTGCCATGGAAAGGAGTAAGAAGGATTGGATGAATGTAATAAGAAAGTAGAGATTCAAGAGGAGCACAGCATCTCCATATGCCTATCTGAAATTCCCACCATGGAATTATATGAGTAACTATTTACTATTTTATTTTCTGTTTATTATTTATTTTCGAACTTATCATAAACCATTTAATCTGCCTAACTGAGATTTACAAGGTGACCATAGCTTGCTTCATACCAAGAATCTCTGTGGGATCGACCCTTACTCACGTAAGGTATTACTTGGATGACCCAGTACACTTGCTGGTTAAGTTGAACGGAGTTGTGACCACACATAGTTGTAAACCATGGTATTGGCATCATGTTTTTGGTGCCATTGCCAGGGAAAGAAAAAGCAATGAATTTTACAAAATGCAATAACATATGAATCACAATTTCGTCCACCAGAAACATCATGAGGTCTTTTCATGGTTGTAATGGGGCTAAGGTATGGGTGAGGATACACATATGGCTAAGTGAGCTTATACATTAAATCTTTAATTAACCTAAGCTCTCACCTAACATACATATATTCTTTATAAATTTAATATTCATCTTAGCTACCCAAAATCTCCTTTTCACATTCCATATTCATGTATCAACCTTTATTGTAAATTTTATCACGTGTGCATTGATTATTAACTTTGATTTATCATTGGGGTGATTTTGTCCCCTTATTCACTAAAGTAAAGGAGAATTAAATTTTTTTTTGATGCACATAGGTTTGTAATTTTTCTTTTATGGTTTCACATGAATAGGTACCCAAATTCCCTGTAGGATACTCCGGCTGCTAGGACAAGATCTGAGACCAATGCGGGGAAAGAAAGGTTGCCCGTGATTTGCACGTGTCCCATAGCATTCCGGATGTGTCTTGGTAAATTCAGAGGTTGGTCTGTGAGGATGCACCATAGTAAATTAGCCATGTCTACGGTGAAGGAGGATTCATGAGTGCTCAGGAAGACTTAATGGGACATAATCTGTGCCTGATGAGCGGATATTTTATACGCTTTTTGGGGGTAATTTCATGTAGATTTTAGTATATTTTAATTAGTTTTTAGTAGAATATTATTAGTTTTTAGGCAAAAATCATATTTCTGGACTTTACTATGAGTTTGTGTGTTTTTCTGTGATTTTAGGTAATTTCTGGCTGAAATTGAGGGAGCTGAGCAAAAATCTGAGTTAGGCTGAAAAAGGACTGCTGATGTTGTTGGATCCTGACCTCCCTGCACTCGAAATGGATTTTTTGGAGCTACAGGAGTCCAATTGGCGCGCTCTCAACGGCGTTGGAAAGTAGACATCCAAGGCTTTCCAGAAATATATAATAGTCCATACTTTGCGCGAAGATAGACAACGTAAACTGGCATTCAACGCCAGTTTCATGCTGCTGTCTGGCATCCAACGCCAGAAACAGGTTACAAGTTGGAGTTCATCGCCCAAAACACGTTACAACCTGGCGTTCAACTCCAGGAACAGCCCAAGCACGTGAGAAGTTTTAGTCTCAGCCCCATCACACACCAACTGGGCCCCAGAAGTGGATTTCTGCACCAATTATCTTAGTTTACTCATATTCTGTAAACCTAGGTTACTAGTTTACTATTTAAACAACTTTTAGAGACTTATCTTGTACCTCATGACATTTTCAGATCTGAATCTTATCCACTTTGACGGCATGAGTCTCTAAACTCCATTGTTGGGGGTGAGGAGCTCTGCAGCGTCTCGATGAATTAATGCAATTGTTTCTATTTCATTCAAACGTGTATGTGTTCCTATCTAAGATGTTCATTCGCGCTTAATTGTGAAGGAGGTGATGATCCGTGACACTCATCACCTTCCTCAACTCATGAACGTGTTCCTGACAAACACCTCCATTCTACATCAGATTGAATGAGCTTCTCTTAGATTTCTTAATCAGAATTTTCGTGGTATAAGCTAGAATTGATGGCGGCCACTCTTGAGGATCCGGAAAGTCTAAACCTTGTCTGTGGTATTCTGAGTAGGATTCAAGGATTGAATGGTTGTGACAAGCTTCAAACTCGCGATTGCTGGGCGTGATGACAAACGCAAAAAGATCAATGGATCCTATTCCAACATGATCGAGAACCAACAGCTGATTAGCCGTGCTGTGATAGAGCATCTTGACCGTTTTCACTGAGAGGATGAGAGGTAGCCACTGATAATGGTGACACCCTACATACAGCTTGCCGTAGACGGGCTTTACAAATAATTGAGTTGAATATTACATTGCATAAATTCAAAGGACAAAGCATCTCCAAAACTCCAACATATTCCCCATTACTTCACAACAAGTAACGATTTTATTCTCTTTCATTTTTTCCAATCTAATAATTCCCATTGATAATTTTGATTAATATCCTGACTAAGAATAATAAAATAAACATAGCTTGCTTCAAACTAATAATCTCCGTGGGATCGACCTTTACTCACGTAAGGTATTACTTGGACGACCCAGTGCACTTGCTGGTTAGTTGTACGGGTTACAAATTCGTGCACCAGTGCCCATACGTGAGCCTCTAAGGTAATTGCGGAAGCCGAGATTCCCTTAGGACGGGAACGATGGTATCCGAAGATCCATTTACTGCTAGGTTGTGCGATAACTCTGAGAACAGCGTCCCAGTCAAATTTGTACGCCTGGCGCTTTAGGGCGGCTTCTTAAAATTCGTCCCAGTCAAAAATATTATTTTTCTTTATTAATTTTTTTATTTTTTCTTTGAGTCTAGTGTCTTGTTATAAGTTTGGTGTCAATTGCATATTTTATATTTTTCCTTTAAATTTTTGAAATTGTGTTTTTTTGTTCTTCATTGATCTTTAAGTTGTTCTTGTTTATTTTTCTTGTTTGATCTTGAGTTTTTCTTGTTCTGTGTCTTTTCTTGTTTTTCTTGTGCTAATCCAAAGCATTAGTCTTCCAAAAGAAATATACCTACTCAGAACAATTGTTACCTTTTCTGCCCAATTGGCTAGAGCGTTGGTCTATGTTCTTGGTAATTGGGTATCTTTATTTCAAAACTTCTTTTAAAAATAATTTTTATTGATTTAATATTGTGCCAAACTTTAAGTTTGGTGTTTTATTGTTAATTTTTCTTCAATTTTCGAAAATTTAGTGAAGTTTTCTAAAAATTTTATGTTTGGTGTTCTTTCTTTTGTTCTTGGTGTTCTTGTGAATCTTCAAGGTGTTCTTGAGTCTTTCTTGTGTTTTGATCTTAAAATTTTTAAGTTTGGTGTTCTTTGGTGTTTTCCCTCCAAAATTTTCGAAAACAAGGAGCATTAGATCTAAAAATTTTAAGTCTTGTGTCTTTTGTGTGTTTTTCTCTTTCATCATAAAATTCAAAATTCAAAAAAAAATTTATATTTTCTAACTAATTTTAAACTACATGTTCGAAAAATTTATATAAAAATTCAGATTTCAATTTCAAAATTTTTCAATTCTTATCTTTTTAATATATATTTTATTATCTTTTTCAAAAATTTTATCCTAACCACTTTCTCCTTTTCCTCAAATTTTTTCGAAAATCTTCAAAAAAAAATATTTTCATTTTTATTTTATTTCGTTTTACTTGTTCTATTTTTACTTTATTTTATAAAATAAATTTTTATAAAATAAATAATATCAACATCCATACCACTCTTTTATTCCATCATGGAACTAAGTAGAAATGAACACTCCAGGAGGACTCTGGGGTCATATGCTAGCCCCACTACTGCTTCATATGGGAGTAGTATCTGTATACCCTCCATTGGAGTTAGTAGCTTTGAGTTGAATCCTCAGCTCATTATCATGGTGTAGCAAAGCTGCCAGTATTCCGGTCTTCCACAGGAAGAACCTACAGAGTTTCTGGCATAATTTTTGCAAATTGCTGACACAGTACATGATAAGGAAGTAGATCAGGATGTCTACAGATTATTACTGTTTCCATTTGCTGTAAAATATCAAGCTAAGAGGTGGTTAAATAACCAACCTAAGAACAGCATAAAGACATGGAAACAGCTGTTAGAAAAATTCCTGAATCACTATTTGCCTCCAAAACGGATGACACAGCTAAGGCTAAGCATCCAAGGCTTCAAACAAGGAGATAATGAATCCCTTTATGATGCCTGGGAGAGATACAGAGAGATGCTAAGAAAATGCCCCTCTGAAATATTTTCAGAGTGGGTGCAATTAGACATCTTCTACTATGGGCTTACAGAAAAAGCTCAGATTTCTCTAGATCACTCAGCTGGTGGATCTATACATATGAGAAAAACAATTGAAGAAGCTCAAGAGCTTATTGATACAGTTGCCAGAAATCAGCATCTGTACCTAAGCAGTGAATCTTCCATGAAAGAAGAAGCTAAAATAGTAACTGCTGAACTCAGTCTTGTAGATCAGGCTAATGAATTCAATCAGCAATTAGACTTTCTAACTCAGCAGCTAGCTGAATTCAAGGAAATACTACAGGAAACAAGAATGGCTAACAGGAATATGGAAGTACAGTTAAAGCAAACAGAAAAGCAACTGTCAAAACAAATAGCAGAAGAATGCCAAGCAGTTCAATTAAGAAGTGGAAAAACATTAAACACTTCACTTCAAAACAGCAGGAAGCCAAGAAATGAACAAATGGCCACTCAAAATCCCTCTGAGGACAATCAGAGCCCAGAGAGAAATAATGCTGGCGCTGAACGTCCAGCCCATGCTCATTCCTGGCGTTCAACGCCAGAAACAAGCATGAATTCGACGTTGAACGCCCAAAGGGAGCATAGTTCTGGCATTCAGACGCCAGTAACAAATAAGGAGGTGGCGTCTAATGCCACTCCAGCTTCCACCCCTGGCATTCAAATGCCAGTGGGGGATCAGTCACATATAAGTGCTGATAACAACCCTTCTAAAAAGGCTTCCCAACCCACTTCTGTAAGTAATAAACCTGCAACAACTAAGGTTGAGGAATATAAAGCCAAAATGCCTTATCCTCAAAAACTCCGCCAAGCGGAACAGGATAAGCAATTTGCTCGCTTTGCAGACTATCTCAGGACTCTTGAAATAAAGATTCCATTTGCAGAAGCACTTGAGCAAATACCCTCTTATGCTAAGTTCATGAAAGAGATCTTAAGTCATAAGAAGGATTGGAGGGAAACTGAAAAAGTTTACCTCACTGAAGAATGCAGTGCAGTCATTCTAAAAAGCTTACCTGAGAAGCTTAAAGATCCCAGGAGCTTTATGATACCATGCACATTAGAGGGTAATTGTACCAAGCAAGCTCTATGTGACCTTGGGGCAAGTATCAACCTAATACCTGCATCTATTATCACAAAGCTTGGTTTGACTGAAGAAGTCAAACCAACCCGGATATGTCTTCAACTTGCTAATGGCTCCATTAAATACCCATCAGGCGTGATTGAAGACATGATTGTCAAGGTTGGGCCATTTGCCTTTCCTACTGACTTTGTGGTGCTGGAAATGGAGGAGCACAAGAGTGCAACTCTCATTCTAGGAAGACCTTTCCTAGTAACTAGCCGAACCCTCATTGACGTCCAAAAAGGGGAAGTAACCTTGAGAGTCAATGAGGAGGAGTTCAAGTTGAATGTTGTCAAAGCCATGCAACATCTAGACACCCCAAATGACTGCATGAGTGTTGATATTATTGACTCTCTGGTAAGAGAGGTCAATATGGCTGAGAGTCTCGAATCAGAGCTAGAGGACATCTTTAAAGATGTTCAGCCTGATCTGGAGGAATTAGAGAGAATAGTAGAACCTCTGAAAATCCCTCAGGAAGAGGAGAAACCTCCTAAACCCGAGCTCAAACCATTACCACCATCCCTAAAATATGCATTCTTGGGAGAAGGTGACACCTTTCCTGTAATCATAAGCTCTACCTTAGAGCCACAGGAAGAGGAAGCACTAATTCAAGTGCTAAGGACACACAAGACAGCTCTTGGGTGGTCTATCAGTGATCTCAAGGGCATTAGCCCAGCTAGATGCATGCACAAGATCTTACTGGAGGGTGACGCCAAGCCAGTGGTTCAACCACAAAGGCGGCTGAATCCAGCCATGAAGGAGGTGGTGCAGAAAGAGGTCACTAAGTTACTAGAGGCTGGAATTTTGTATCCTATTTCTGATAGCCCCTGGGTAAGCCCTGTCTAGGTTGTCCCTAAGAAAGGTGACATGACAGTGGTTCACAATGAAAAAAAATGAACTGGTTCCTACAAGAACAGTTACAGGGTGGCGTATGTGTATTGATTACAGAAGGCTAAATACAGCCACCAGAAAGGATCACTTTCCTTTACCATTCATAGACCAGATGCTAGAAAGAATAGCAGGTCATGAATACTACTACTTCCTGGATGGATATTTAGGTTATAATCAAATTGCAGTAGATCCCCAGGATCAGGAGAAAATGGCATTCACATGCCCATCTGGAGTATTTACATACAGAAGGATGCCATTTGGCCTATGCAATGCACCTGCAACCTTTCAGAGGTGCATGCTCTTAATTTTCTCTGATATGGTGGAAAATTTTCTGGAAATCTTCATGGATGACTTCTCAGTATTTGGAGACTCATTCAGCTCCTGCCTTAACCATTTAGCACTTGTTCTAAAAAGATGCCAAGAGACTAACCTTGTTTTAAACTGGGAGAAGTGTCACTTTATGGTGACTGAAGGAATTGTCCTTGGGCACAAAATTTCGAACAAGGGAATAGAGGTGGATCAAGCTAAAGTAGAGGTAATTGAAAAATTACCACCACCTGCCAATGTTAAGGCAATCAGAAGCTTTCTGGGGCATGCAGGATTTTATAGGAGGTTTATAAAGGATTTTTCAAAAATCGCCAAACCTCTGAGCAACCTGCTTGCTGCTGACACGCCATTTGTCTTTGATAAGGAGTGTCTGCAGGCATTTGAGACTCTGAAAGCTAAATTGGTCACAGCACCAATCATCTCTGCACCAAACTGGACATTGCCATTTGAACTAATGTGTGATGCCAGTGACCATGCCATTGGCGCAGTATTGGGACAAAGGCATGACAAGCTTCTGCACATCATTTACTATGCCAGCCGTGTTCTAAATAACGCACAGAAGAACTACACAACCACAGAAAAAGAGCTACTTGCAGTGGTTTACGCCATTGACAAATTCAGATCCTATTTAGTAGGATCAAAAGTGATTGTGTACACTGATCATGCTGCTCCTAAATATCTACTCACAAAGCAGGATTCAAAACCCAGACTTATAAGATGGGTACTGCTTCTGCAAGAGTTTGATATAGAAGTAAGAGACAGAAAAGGGACAGAGAATCAGGTAGCAGATCACCTGTCCCGAATAGAACCAGTAGAAGGGGCGTCCCTCCCTCTTACTGAGATCTCTGAAAACTTTCCGGATGAGCAACTATTTGCCATCCAGGAAGTGCCATGGTTTGCAGACATTGCAAACTACAAGGCAGTGAGATTCATACCCAAAGAGTACAGTAGGCAGCAATCAAAGAAATTGATCACTGATGCAAAGTACTATCTTTGGGATGAACCATATCTCTTCAAGAGATGTGCAGACGGAGTCATCCGTAGATGTGTGCCTAAAGAAGAAGCGCAGAAGATCCTATGGCATTGCCATGGATCACAGTATGGAGGACACTTTGGAAGTGAGCGAACAGCCACAAGAGTCCTCCAATGTGGCTTCTACTGGCCTACTCTCTATAAAGTTTCCCGAGTGTTTGTACTTAATTGTGACAGTTGCCAAAGATCTGGCAATCTGCCTCACAGTTATGCCATGCCTCAACAAGGGATCTTGGAGATTGAGTTGTTTGATGTATGGGGTATTGACTTCATGGGACCTTTCCCACCATCATACTAAAACACTTACATCCTGGTGGCAGTGGATTATGTATCCAAATGGGTAGAGGCTATTGCAACACCCACTAATGACACTAAAACAGTGTTAAAATTTCTCCAGAAACACATCTTCAGCAGATTTGGTACCCCTAGAGTTTTAAGCAGTGATGGGGGCACTCATTTCTGCAATAAACAGCTTTACTCTGCTTTGGTTCGTTATGGAGTTAGCCACAGGGTAGCTACTCCATATCACCCACAGACTAATGGGCAAGCTGAAGTCTCAAATAGAGAACTCAAAAGAATCCTGGAATGGACTGTAATTAACCGTAGAAAGGATTGGGCAAGAAGCTTGGATGATGCTCTGTGGGCATACAGAACAGCATTCAAGACCCTTATAGGGACCTCTCCATACCAGCTTGTGTATGGAAAGGCATGTCACCTGCCAGTGGAACTGGAACACAAGGCCTACTGGGCAACCAGATTCCTAAACCTTGATGCCAAGTTAGTTGGAGAAAAACGATTGCTCCAATTAAATGAGCTAGAGGAATCTAGACTCAATGCTTTCGAGAATGCAAAAATTTACAAAGAGAAAGCGAAAAGATGGCATGATAAGAAATTGTCATCCAGAGTCTTTGAACCGGGGCAGAAAGTTCTGCTATTTAATTCTAGGCTCAAATTATTCCCTGGGAAATTAAAATCCCGGTGGAGAGGTCCATATGTGATTACAAGTGTATCACCATATGGATACGTAGAGCTTTAGGATAATGACTCTAACAAAAAGTTCATTGTTAATGGACAGAGAGTTAAACATTATCTTGAAAGCAATTTTGAGCAAGAATGCTCAAAACTGAGACTTGATTAAAGCTCACTGTCCAGCTAAGGACAATAAAGAAGCGCTTGCTGGGAGGCAACCCAGCCATTCACAAAATTTAATTTTATTTGTTTTTGCTAATTAATTTTTACAAGTATATGTCAAACTATCTTTAAAAGGTAAAATAGCAATTGATTGGATTCACAGAGTTACAAGGGAATTTGGAAGCTCACTGGCGTGAAAAAACCAGTAAGAAACATTTTGGGCGTTGAACGCCCAAAAGAAGCACCCACTGGGCGTTCAACGCGAGTAAGGGTAGCCATCTGGGCGTTAAACGCCAGAAAGGAGCATCTTCTGGGCGTTGAATGCCAGAAAGAAGCACCTTTTGGGCGTTTAACGCCAGATTGACAGCGTCCTGGGCGTTCAGAAAAATGCCCAGTAACAAAGGACTTCCTGGCGTTCAACGCCAGAAAGAAGCAACAGCTGGGCGTTGAACGCCCAGGAGAAGCAGCAATTGGGCGCGAAACGCCCAAAACATGCAGCATTTGGGCGTTTAACGCCTGAATGGTGGGGATGAGGTAAAATTCATTTTTCTTCACAAATTTTCTAATTTTTATGTTTCAATTCATAATTTCTTGCATAAACATGTTTTAAAATATCATCCTTCAATTCCAAAAAAATTTTAACCCTAGTTTCTAAAAACAATTTCTAAAATCCCTTTTTCAAAAATGTCAAATGTATCTTAATTCATAAACACAAATCTTTTTCCAATCAAAATCTTTTTCAAATCTTTTTCAACTTATCATATCTTTTGGATTTCGAAATTGCCTCTCCCTCTTTTCCCCTCCTTTCCTTTCTTCTGCTTGAGGACAAGCAAACCTCTAAGTTTGGTGTGATTTGCCATGATCACTGAGCTAAAACTCATCAAGATCATGGCACCTAAGGGAACAGGAAGAGCAAGGATGTGAACTGAAGGAACTAAAGTGTCAGAAGCTATTCCTTGAAGGACCAAGCACCCCACAGACTAGAGGAACATCCACTTCCCAAAATAAAGGTCGTTGAGTTCTAATCTTTGCCTTAACTCTGTGATAACTGTTCTTATTAGAAATTTACCTTAGAAGTTATATATTAATAGTAGTAATTAGTATCTCTACTTTGATTTTAATTCCAATTAAGTTATAATTTATTTTTCTCATCATCATCAAACATGAATAAAATAGTAGATTTTTAGAATAAAAAGGCAATATTTTTTCGAGTTCTTAATAAGAAAAAATTCTAATTATTTATATGTGGTGGCAATACTTTTTGTCTTCTAAATGAATGCTTGAACAGTGCATATTTTTTATCTTGTTGTTTATGAATGTTAAAACTGTTGGCTCTTGAAAGAATGATGAACAAAGAGAAATGTTATTGATGATCTGAAAAATCATGGAATTGATTCTTGAAGCAAGAAAAAGCAGTGAAAAAGCAAAAAGCCTGCGAAAAAAATAATTGGCAAAAAATAAATATAGAAAGAAAAAGAAAAAGCAAGCAGAAAAGCCAATAGCCCTTAAAACCAAAAGGCAATGGTAAAAAGGATCCAAGGCTTTGAGTATTAATGGATAGGAGGGCCCAAGGAAATAAATCCAGGCCTAAGCGGCTAAATCAAGCTGTCCCTAACCATGTGCTTGTGGCCTGCAGGTCCAAGTGAAAAGCTTGAGACTGAGTGGTTAAAGTCGTGATCCAAAGCAAAAAGAGTGTGCTTAAGAACTCTGGACACCTCTAACTGGGGACTTTAGCAAAGCTGAGTCACAATCTGAAAAGGTTCACCCAGTCATGTGTCTGTGGCATTTATGTATCCGGTGGTAATACTAGAAAACAAAGTGCTTAGGGCCACGGCCAAGACTCACAAAGTAAGTGTTCAAGAATCAACATACTACACTAGGAGAATCAATAATACTATCTGAATTCTGAGTTCATATGGATGCCAATCATTCTGAATTTCAAAGGATAAAGGGAGATGCCAAAACTGTTCAGAAACAAAAAGCTACAAGCCCCACTCATCTAATAAGAATCTGAGCTTCACTTAAAAACTCTAAAATATTATTACTTCTAAATTTCTTTTAATCCTATTTTATTTATCTAGTTGCTTGAGGAAAAGCAACAGTTTAAGTTTGGTGTTGTGATGAGCGGATATTTTATATGCTTTTTGGGGGTAATTTCATGTAGATTTTAGTATGTTTTAATTAGTTTTTAGTAGAATATTATTAGTTTTTAGGCAAAAATCATATTTCTGGACTTTACTATGAGTTTGTGTGTTTTTCTGTGATTTCAGGTAATTTCTGGCTGAAATTGAGGGAGCTGAGCAAAAATCTGAGTTAGGCTGAAAAAGGACTGCTGATGCTGTTGGATCCTGACCTCCTTGCACTCGAAATGAATTTTTTGGAGCTACAAGAGTGCAATTGGCGCGCTCTCAACGGCGTTAGAAAGTAGACATCCAGGGCTTTCCAGAAATATATAATAGTCCATACTTTGCGCGCTCTCAACGCCAGTTTCATGCTTCTGTCTGGCATCCAGCGCCAGAAACAGGTTACAAGTTGGAGTTCAGCGCCCAAAACACGTTACAACCTGGCGTTCAACTCCAGAAACAGCCCAAGCACGTGAGAAGTTTTAGTCTCAGCCCCAGCACACACCAAGTGGGCCCCAGAAGTGGATTTCTGCACCAATTATCTTAGTTTACTCATATTCTGTAAACCTAGGTTACTAGTTTACTATTTAAACAACTTTTAGAGACTTATCTTGTACCTCATGACATTTTCAGATCTGAATCTTATACACTTTGACGGCATGAGTCTCTAAACTCCATTGTTGGGGGTGAGGAGCTCTGCAGCGTCTCAATGAATTAATGCAATTGTTTCTATTTCATTCAAACGTGTGTGTGTTCCTATCTAAGATGTTCATTCACGCTTAATTGTGAAGGAGGTGATGATCCGTGACACTCATCACCTTCCTCAACTCATGAACGTGTGCCTGACAAACACCTCCGTTCTACATCAGATTGAATGAGCTTCTCTTAGATTCCTTAATCAGAATCTTTGTGGTATAAGCTAGAAATGATGGCGGCCACTCTTGAGGATCCGGAAAGTCTAAACCTTGTCTGTGGTATTCTGAGTAGGATTCAAGGATTGAATGGTTGTGACGAGCTTCAAACTCGCGATTGCTGGGCGTGATGACAAATGCAAAAGGATCAATGGATCCTATTCCAACATGATCGAGAACCAACAGCTGATTAGCCGTGCTGTTACAGAGCATCTGGACCGTTTTCACTGAGAGGATGGGAGGTAGCCACTGACAATGGTGACACCCTACATACAACTTGCCGTAGACGGGCTTTACAAACAATTGAGTTGAATATTACATTGCAAAAATTCAGAGGATAAAGCATCTCTAAAACTCCAACATATTTCCCATTACTTCACAACAAGTAACGATTTTATTCTCCTTCATTTTTTCCAATCTAATAATTCCCATTGAAAATTTTGATTAATATCCTGACTAAGAATAATAAAATAAACATAGCTTGCTTTAAACCAATAATCTTCGTGGGATCGACCTTACTCACGTAAGGTATTACTTGGACGACCCAGTGCACTTGCTGGTTAGTTGTACGGATTACAAATTCGTGCACCAGTGCCCATACGTGAGCCTCTAAGGTAATTGCGGAAGCCGAGATTCCCTTAGGACAGGAACGATGGTATCCGAAGATCCATTTACTACCAGGTTGTGCGATAACTCTGAGAACAGCGTCCCAGTCAAATTTGTACGCCTGGCGCTTTAGGGCGGCTTCTTAAAATTTGTCCAATCCTTCTGGAGCAGGGGGAAGATCGAAGGCACACTGAATGGCCTCTTCTGTAATGGGGACTTGCTTCTGACGGATGTAAACAGACTACAGGGTCGGCAGGTGGAAGTTGGAGTAGAACTCAACTACCCAAGAAAGATTAACCTGTCGTGGTTGTCTCTGTAGGAATCCCCAATGTCTTTGTGCAATTTGCGGCTCAACAAATTCAGCAATACACGGTGGAAGGATAAGAAGGTGTTCATTATTGTAATTCTGAGCTGCCAGAATGGGGAACATCTGCTCAAAGTAACGATTGGGAAATCGTGCAATGTCCTTTGCTGGGAAGGCTCTCTCCTTTTCGTCAACCTTTATAATCCTTTTAATTCTTTTTGTTGAGGGCTTGACTGCAGTTGAAGAAGGCTCTGCCACTAATACTCTTTTTGTTCCTTTCCTTGCTGTGGATTTGGGGGTAGCTTTCTCTTTGCCTTTCTTGGTGGCCATCCTGAAATGAAATGAGGAAAGACATTAGCATTTCAAGGGTTATAGCAAGTAAAAGAATAGGAAAGGTGGTAATCAAAGCACAGGAATGGATAATGATGTGAACACATGGCCATGACTACATGTGGCAGATCAACAATGGAAATATAGCAAGTGCATGTGGTGACAATTAAATGCAAGGTGTTTATTGGCATGCCGGCAAGGGCATGAGTAGTAAAGATCAAGCATTCAATGTCCAATTTAGATTACCAAGTCTTTCAAACTAATAATATGTTTGTAATAACAATTATATATAATTAATAAAATATAAAAAGGGTTTTGTGAAAAGCAGCTATTTAGAGTAGTAGATTTAAAAGGAATCTAAAAGTAGTGCAAAATGCCATATGGGTGTTTTCACAAACACATAGCATGCATGTTAAATAAGGTATGGTAAATATTAAGTTGAACATGCAAGTAACCCTTAGAAAATAATATATAATTGTTAAACAAGTCCTAAACAATCCATAAGCAACATTAAAAAAAATAATGACCCAAATAAAATTCCAACACCAATAGAAGGGAAAAGAAAAGAAACATAGATAGGGAAAGTAGAAGAGAAAGAAAAAGAAAACATGAAAATAAAAAGAAGAATGAAAAAGTAAGGAGGGAAGAAGAGAGAAGAAAAACCTTGATAATGGTGGTAGGAAAGAGGGGGTAGAGGAGAGAATGAAGGGGGGAAGAAGGAAGGGGGAATTAAAATAGGAATGGGATAAGAAAAGAAAAGATAATCTGGCAGATTTGAATAGGTTAGGCGGCGCAACCGATGCGGACGCATGGGGCACGTGGTCACGTGGAAAGCCCTTAAGTGAGGTGACGCGGACGCGTCGATCACACGGACACGTGACATAATTTGCGCTAGGGGCGCGAGGGCAGCTTCACGCTCGCACAACTCTGTTTAATTTATGTTTTGCCAAAATTTAGGGTGACACGATCGCGTGGTCGATGCGATCGCGTGAATGGCCAGCTTGAGAAAATGGTGCGGACGCGTAGGGAACGCGGTCGCATGGAAAGGCTAGTGCGATTAGCACAAGTGCAGCCCAGCTCCAGCTCAACTTTCGGCCATACACCTTAATGACGTCAAATTATAGGGCACGCGTTCGCGTGGGTGACGCGGACACGAGGGAGGCCTATTTTCCACATGACGCGGACGCGTCAGTGACGCGGTTGCGTGGATTGATTTGTTCCAAAGGCACGCCTCCAGCCACACTTTCGCGTGACTCTCTGTTTCTTTGCTTCTCGTACCCAAGGCACCATGACGTGGACGCGTCATCGACGCTGTCGTGTCGGGTGCTCTCTCTTCTTTTTTTAAAGAAAAATGCAAATGTAGTATGCAGATGAGATGCAAGATATAGGTAGTAGTACGGAGAAGAGTTATAGATGAGGGAAGATAAGGAGAGGAAGAGGAACGATCATACCATGGTGGGTTGTCTCCCACCTAGCACTTTGCTTTAACGTCCTTAAGTTGGACGCTCCATTAGCTCAGTTTTCTGCTGTGAGTGGATCCTCCAAGAGGAAGATATCTAACTCCTTGTTTTTCGTCACCTTCTCGCCATAATAGAGCTTCAAACGATGTCCATTAACCTTGATAAGTTTAGAGCTTGAAGGATGACTTGGGTGAAAAACTCCATACGGCTCAACCTTCTCGACTCTATATGGACCTTCCCACCTAGATCGCAACTTGCCTAGCATGAGCCTCAGTCTAGAGTTGTAAAGGAGGACTAAATCTCCAGGTTGGAACTCTTTCCTCTTGATGTGCTGATCATGTACAACCTTCACCTTTTCCTTGTACAGCCTTGAGTTCTCATAAGCTTCGAGGCAAAGGCTCCCCAATTCTTGCAGTTGCAACTTCCTTTCAGCTCTGGCTTGCTCAAATCCCATGTTGCACTCCTTTACTTCCCAAAAGGTTTTGTGCTCTACTTCAACTGGAAGATGACAGGATTTTCCATAAACTAAGCGAAAAGGACTCATCCCAATAGGTGTCTTGTATGCTGTTTTGTATGCCCATAGTGTATCTTGTATCCTGGTGCTCCAGTCTCTTCTATGGGGTTTGACTATCTTCTGCAATATGCGTTTTATCTCTCTGTTAGACACCTCGGCTTGCCCATTAGTCTGAGGATGGTAGGCTATTGCTACTTTATGAACGATCTCATGCTTCTTCAGTAATCCTGTTAGTCTCCTGTTACAAAAATGGGAGCCTTGATCACTCATGATTGCTCGTGGTGATCCAAAGCGACAAATAATGTGGTTTATAACAAAGAAAACAACGGTGTTAGCATCATCAGTGCGGGTAGGAATTGCTTCCACCCATTTGAAAACATAGTCTACTGCTAACAGTATATAAAGATGGCCATTAGAATTTGGAAATGGACCCATGAAGTCAATGCCCCAAACATAAAAAATTTCACAGAAAATCATAATTTGTTGAGGCATTTCGTCCTTCTGGGATATATTACCAAACCTTTGGCATGGGAGACAAGATTTACAAAATTCAGCAGTGTCTTTAAAAAGAGTAAGCCACCAAAATCCATAGTCTAAGATTTTTCTAGCTGTTCTTTGAGGGCCAAAATGTCCTCCACTCTCAGATGAGTGACATGCCTCTAAAATGGTTTAGAATTCTGATTGAGGCACACACCTTCTAATTACCTGGTCAGTGTCACATCTCGATAAATATGGGTCATCCCATATATAATATTTAGACTCGCTTTTCAACTTGTCTCTTTGATGCTTAGTAAAGTTTGGAGGAAAAGTGCGGCTAACTAGATAATTAGCGACAGGTGCATACCAAGGGACTACCTCAGATACTGCTTGTAGGTTATCAAACGGGAAATTATCAGCTATAGGAGTGGAATCATCTTTAATGTGCTCAAGGCGACTCAAGTGGTCTGCCACTAGATTCTGGTTACCACTCCTATTCTTTATTTCTAAATCAAATTCTTGTAGTAGCAGTATCTAACGTATAAGCCTTGGTTTGGATTCCTTTTTATCTAATAAATACTTTAGAGCTGTGTGGTCTGAATACACTACTACTTTAGTGCCAAGTAAATAGGCTTGAAATTTATCCAGAGCAAAAACAATAGCAAGAAGCTCTTTTTCAGTAGTGGTGTAGTTAGACTGAGCAGTGTCTAAAGTCTTAGACGCACAAGGAATAACAAAAGGATCTTTACCTTCATGTTGAGCTAGCGCTTCTCCTACTGCATGGTTGGAAGCATCGCACATGATTTCGAATGGCTGGCTCCAGTCAGGTCCTCTCACAATTGGAGCATGAGTCAGGGCGGTCTTCAGCTTATCAAACGCTTGTTTGCAATCCTCACTGAACTCGAACTTGATATCTTTCTGTAGTAACCTGGATAGGGGAAGTGCTACCTTACTAAAGTCCTTAATGAATCTCCGGTAAAAACCTTCATGGCCAAGGAACGAACGGACTTCCCTCACAGAGGAGGGGTAAGGCAAACTAGAAATAACATCCACCTTTGCTGGATCTACAGAAATACCAGTATTAGACACAACATATCCTAGTACAATCCCTTGTCTTACCATAAAGTGACATTTTTCAAAATTCAATACGAGGTTTGTACTAACACATCTATCTAGTACTCTAGATAAACTATCCAAGCAAAGGCTAAAGGTATCACCATAAATGCTAAAATCATCCATAAAAACCTCCATACAATCCTCAAGAAGGTCAGAGAAAAGACTCATCATGCACCTTTGGAAAGTAGCTGGTGCATTGCACAAGCCAAAGGGCATTCACTTATAGGCATAAGTCCCAAAAGGACATGTAAAAGTAGACTTTTCCTCATCTTCAGGGGCTATATGAATCTGAAAATAGCCTGTGTAACCATCTAAAAAGCATAATGTGATTTACCTGACAGGTGATCCAGCATTTGATCATGAATGGAAGAGGGTAGTTGATGAGCGGATAATTTGTACGCTTTTTGGCATTGTTTTTAGTATGTTTTTAGTATGATCTAGTTAGTTTTTAGTATATTTTATTAGTTTTTAGTTAAAATTCACTTTTCTGGACTTTACTATGAGTTTGTGTGTTTTTCTGTGATTTCAGGTATTTTCTGGCTGAAATTGAGGGTCCTGAGCAAAAATCTGATTCAGAGACTGAAAAGGACTGCAGATGCTGTTGGATTCTGACCTCCCTGCACTCGAAGTGGATTTTCTGGAGCTACAGAAACCCAATTGGCGCGCTCTTAACGGCGTTGGAAAGTAGACATCCTGGGCTATCCAGCAATATATGATAGTCTATACTTTGCCCAAGATTTGATGGCCAAACCGGCGTTCAAAGTCACCCTCAGAATTTCCAGCGTTAAACGCCGGAACTGGCACAAGGATGGGAGTTAAACGCCCAACTGCATAAAGCTGGCGTTTAACTCCAAGAAGAGTCTTTACACGAAAATGCTTCAATGCTCAGCCCAAGCACACACCAAGTGGCCCGGAAGTGGATTTTTATGTCATTTACTCATCTCTGTAAACCCTAGGCTACTAGTTCTCTATAAGTAGGACCTTTTACTATTGTATTGAGATATCTGGGTAGTTATCTTTGTTCTGATGCTATCTTAGATCATTGGAGGCTGCCATTCGGCCATGCCTAGACCTTGTTCTTATGTATTTTCAACGGTGGAGTTTCTACACACCATAGATTAAGGTGTGGAGCTCTGCTGTACCTCGAGTATTAATGCAATTACTATTGTTCTTCTATTCAATTCCGCTTGTTCTTGTTCTAAGATATCACTTGTTCTTCAACTTGATGAATGTGATGATCCGTGACACTCATCATCATTCTCCCTATGAACGTGTGCCTGACAACCACCTCCGTTCTACCTTAGATTGGTGGATATCTCTTGGATTCCTGATACACGACGCATGGTTGATCGCCTGACAACCGAGCCAGCCATTCCGTGAGATCAGAGTCTTCGTGGTATAGGCTAGAACTGATGCAGCATTCAAGAGAATCCGGAAGGTCTAACCTTGTCTGTGGTATTCTGAGTAGGATTCAATGATTGAATGACTGTGACGAGCTTCAAACTCCTGAGGGCGGGGCGTTAGTGACAGACGCAAAAGAATCACTGGATTCTATTCCGGCCTGATTGAGAACTGACAGATGGATAGTCGTGCCGTGACAGGGTGCGTTGAACATTTCCACTGAGAGGATGGGAGGTAGCCACTGACAACGGTGAAACCCTTGTATAAGCTTGCCATGGAAAGGAGTAAGAAGGATTGGATGAAGACAGTAGGAAAGCAGAGAGACGGAAGGGACCAGCATCTTCATACGCTTATCTGAAATTCCCACCAATGAATTACATAAGTATCTCTATCTTTATCTTTATGTTTTATTCATCATTCATATCCATTTGAGTTTGCCTGACTAAGATTTACAAGGTGACCATAGCTTGCTTCATACCAACAATCTCTGTGGGATCACCCTTACTCGCGTAAGGTTTATTACTTGGACGACCCAGTACACTTGCTGGTTAGTTGCTGGAGTTGTGTTTATCCATCTATTGAACAGAAGTTTTTAGGTCAAATCCAGGGTTATTGATTTTGTGAGTATGATGATTCTTGCACAGTATTTGGCGCCGTGCCCAAAGCACTCTGTCTTCCAGTTTCCACCGGAACATCATGCCACAGACACATAATTGGTGACCTTTCAGATTGTGACTCAGTTTGCTAGAGCCCCATTAGAGGTGTTGACGAAATTGTGATCATACAACTCAATAATCGTAATGAATCCAAGACTTGGTGTTCAATACCATGGCATAAACAACTTCGCACAACTAACAGCAATGTACTGGGTGTCTAAGTAATACCTTACGCGAGTAAGGTTGATCCACAAGATTGTTGTATGAAGCAAGCTATGGTCATTGTAAATCTTAGTCAGGCAAACTCATGGTCATGAATGATGAATAAAACAAAGATAAGATGAGATCTATGAATTCATTGGGAATATCGATAGCGTATGAATCTTGGCCCTTCCGTCTCTCTGCTTTCCTACTGTCTTCATCCAATCCTTCTTACTCCTTTCCATGGCAAGCTGTATGTAGGGTTTCACTGTTGTCAGTGCTACCTCCATCCTCTCAGTGAAAATGTTAAACGCACCCTGTCAGCACGGCTATTCAGCTGTCGGTTCTCGATCATGTCGGAATGAATCCAGTGATTCTTTTGCGTCTGTTGATAGCCATAAACTTGATAGCTACGATTTAGGAAATTGCACAATCGGCAAAAATTCCTTCCGGCAAGTGCACCGGTTATCGTCAAGTAAAAACTCACAATAGAGTGAGGTCGAATCCCACAAGGATTGGTTGAATGAGCAATTCGGATTAGAAGTTGTTCTAGTTG